>NC_137674.1:68287703-68348009 GCF_963989245.1 Nansenia antarctica
TATGCTAGCACAACACGCTAACAACCAGGCTAACAGCGTTTCCATGCTCAGGTAACTACTCCTGGGTTGTGTCTAATACTGTGTGTGTGTGTGTGTGTGTGTGTGTGTGTGTGTGTGTGTGTGTGTGTGTGTGTTCAGGGGATCCAAGCTCAGACTGTGGCTAACTTCTACCTGGCCTTCGAAGCTCAGCTGACCATCATCCCCATCATCAATAAGGTACATTTACATACATAAGGGTTGTTTATCCTCCTAGTATCAGCATTATGAGGTAAATGTATCTAACTCAGGTAAATGTATCTAACTCAGGTACATGTATCTAACTCAGGTAAATGTATCTAACTCAGGTACATGTATCTAACTCAGGTAAATGTATCTATCTAAGGTAAATGTATCTATCTAATGTAAATGTATCTAACTCAGGTACATGTATCTAACTCAGGTAAATGTATCTAACTCAGGTAAATGTATCTAACTCAGGTAAATGTATCTAACTCAGGTACATGTATCTAACTCAGGTAAATGTATCTATCTAAGGTAAATGTATCTATCTAAGGTAAATTTCGCTTTTTCCATTGACCAGACCGGTATGGCACGGTACGGCACGCATGTGTATCCTACCCGGGCCATACCGTACTTTCAGAAACGATTCTCCATTATACACAACAGACCTGGAGCAAGCCGGGACAGTAGGAGGAGTTAAGTGAAGAGCACTTCACTATAATAAGTGCCGCTATACAGCTCAACGGGGGGAAATGCGATAAGAATTATGTCAAAATGCAGCACTATCATGCACAGATCAGCCTTAAAACATGTTACGTTAGATATATAACGTTAGACATGGTGCAATGTATTTCTACGGAAAGGCTGTGCTTGACACTTCCATTGGACTGACGCCGGGATGCTCATACAATCTACGCGTTTGTTATAGATAAGTGCTCCGGTGTCTAGCTGGTAGTCTTTATTTATACAGCATATGGATGTTACGTACCTGTTACTTGCCGTTTTCATAATTTTATTCAGCCTAGCACAAGTCATGCATTGAATGTAACCTCAAGTGCAGCTGAACAGTATTAAGTAAACCACAATACATGTGTGGGTGTCCGCATCATCGTTATCGAAAAATGCACCCAATCGCGACCACACGACTCCAAAAACGATACGGCAAAACTAAATGTTGAAATAGCAGTAATACCACGTTCATTGATAAAATGACATAAGGAATGGAAAGGGGGGATGGCAGTTTTAGAAGGGGGATGATGAAGCGCGCTGGACTGTGGAACGGTCTAGCATAGATACAGCGCATCGCCATAATAGTGATTTTTTTGTTATGCTTGTTGTAAAGAAAAGTTCTATGATGCATTGAAATGACCTTAAACTAAGATAATAAGATGGTTATCATAATTTTTCAAAGCTTTATTAATAAGTAATTACAGAAAAAGTAAATGACATTTTCCGAGAGCGAAATCTGTTGTGATATTTAAAAAAGGCGGTTAGCGGTGAACTCTATGATCATGGGATGACGATGTTGTGACGATCTCCAATGACCAATCAACGGTCTGCAGTGTCACACACAGCCTAGCACGGATAGTACCTTTCGCTTCTAATCAGGAAGGGTAGCTAAAACCAGCACGGGTACTTCGGCCCGGTACAGCTCGGTTGGCAGTGGAGAAAGCAAAACAAACCGGGCTCACACGGTACGATACGGTAGTGGGAAAGCACCATAACTCAGGTAAATGTATCTTTCTAAGGTAAATGTATCTACCGGTAACTAAGATAAATGTATCTAACTACAGTAAATGTGAATTGAATGTTCATTTCTCTACCATGCCGTTGTTCTGTGGTTTGTGTCTCCAGATCGACCTGAAGAACGCAGACCCAGAGCGAGTGGAGAAGCAGATTGAGAAGGTGTTTGACATCCCGGCTGAAGAATGCATCAGGGTGGGTTACAGCACTAACCCTAACCCTGACCTTAACCCTGACCCTGACCCTAAGAATGCATCAGGGTGGGTTACACTTCCTGACGGGTGATGTCACTTCCTGTAGATCTCGGCCAAGCTGGGGACCAACGTGGGGAGTGTCCTGGAGGAGGTGGTGCGCAGGATCCCCCCGTGAGTTAGCTCCTCCCACCTCTCAATATAGCCTTTCCCACCTCTCACTATAGCTCCTCCCACCTCTCAATATAGCCCCTCCCACCTCTCAATATAGCCCCTCAAACCTCTCACTATAGCTCCTCCCACCTCTCAATATAGCCTCTCCCACCTCTCACTATAGCTCCTCCCACCTCTCAATATAGCCCCCCCCGCCTCTCATATAGCCCCTCCCACCTCTTACTATAGCTCCTCCCACCTCTCACTATAGCTCCTCCCACCTCTCAATATAGCCCCTCCCACCTTCACTATAGCTCCACTCACTATAGTTCCTCCCACCTCTCAATATAGTCCCTCCCACCTTCACTATAGCTCCTCCCACTATAGCTCCTCTCACTATAGCTCTCCCACCTCTCATTATAGCTCCTCTCAATATAGCTACTCCCACCCTCTCACTATAGCTCCTCTCACTATAGCTCCCCCCACCTCTCACTATAGCTCCTCCCACCTTCACTATAGCTCCTCCCACCTCTCACTATAGCTGCTCCCACCTCTCACTATAGCTCCTCCCACTATAGCTCCTTCCACCTCTCACTATAGCTCCTCCAACTATAGCTCCTCCCACCTTCACTATAGCTCCTCCCACCTCTCAATATAGCCCCTCTCACCTTCACTATAGCTCCTCCCATCTTTCCTTCACCTGGGTCCTTATAGCCCTAACCCTGTGTGTGTGTGTGTGTGTGTGTGTGTGTGTGTGTGTGTGTGTGTGTGTGTGTGTGTGTGTGTGTGTGTGTGTGTGTGTGTGTGTGCAGGCCGCCCGCCAGCCTAGAGGAGCCATTCAAAGCGCTGGTGTTTGACTCTACCTTCGACACGTACAGAGGAGTGGTGGCCAACATCTGTCTGTTCGGAGGGCAGGTCAGTTACCCTAACTTGACCCGTGACCCTAACCTGACCCTAACCTAGCCCTAACCTGACCCTAACCTAGGCCCAATCCCGATTCTCTTTTTTACCACTTCGGCTCGTTTTGGAGTCACTCGTTTTGGAGTCACTCGTTTTGGAGCCATAGCCGTAGTGGTTCCCCGGGGGAAATGGGACAACCCTTCACTAATACGTCATCCGTAGTGTAATGAATGGGTTAATTCATAGTCAGGACAGCGCATGCGCCTAAGAGAGAGTTCATGATTTACCAGAAGGTGACTGACAGGTGTCGAGAGAACCGAAGTAAACTGGTTATACCTTTGTTGAACCCAGACTCAAGTGTCTTATTATTCTATGTCCAAGTGACATTACACGTAGTATCGTAGAAAAGCATTGACGCTCGCGATTCATTCACAACTTGAATGAACTTGAACGCTATCAATCGATCAAACAAGTCATCAAATAAAAAAGAACAATGCTTCATTATCAGACCATGGCAGAATAAGCTCTAACCTGTATGAAACCTGTGCTCCTACCCTGCCAGTCTGCACTGATTTAGGACAACAGTGCAACAACTTCGAGGCTGAACTTTAGTTACATTTATATGCCATCAAAGGGAAACATGGAAAAATGCATGACTTACTGATTTAATTTTATGACGTTACGAAATCCGATGTGACAGGAACGCTGGAGAAACAGCCGCTGTCCACTGCATTAGTTAACTACATACAGTATATAATAGTACATAATAACAACTGCTCGGATTAGATTGCCGGTTGTTTTGGTATAATAACAACTATAGCGTCATATACCACCAAGGGGGGGAAATTCGCGCCTATCATGCTGTCAAACACCACAGGTAATAATTTATTTCTAAATAAACATGATTGTACATCTCTGAAATGGAAATCGCGCTGTGCTTGACACTTCCAGCCTGTGCTTGACACTTCCAGCCTGTGACAAACGCGCAGATTACGAGAGCGAAAAGAACATTTCTGTAGATGTTTCGCAATGCATGCCGGAAGGGAGTCTCATTGCTCCGAATCGAACGAGGGTCAAGATTTTCTCCAAACGGAGCCATGGAAAACCCTAACCCTAACCCTAACCCTAAATGAGTAATGAATTGGGACGCCACTACGGCTACACGTGAACGCGCAAAACGGAGATTAGGGGTGAAAACGGAGCCGGAGTGGTGAATTGGGATTCACCCCTAGCCTTGACCTGACCCTAACCTAGCCCTAACCTGACCCTAACCTGACCCTAACCTAGCCCTAACCTGACCCTAACCCTAACCTAGCCTTAACCTGACCCTAACCTAGCCCTAACCTGACCCTAACCTAGCCCTAACCTAACCCTAACCTAGCCTTAACCTGACCCTAACCTAGCCCTAACCTGACCCTAACCTAGCCCTAACCTGACCATAACCTAGCCCTAACCTAACCTGACCTTAACCTGACCTTAACCTGACCTGACCCTAAGCCCCTCTCACACATAGTTCCCTGTAAATGATGGGGCTTTTCCATTGACCAGACCGGTTCGGCTCACCTCGGCACGCATTTGAAAAGTTCCATATAGGTTCGGGTAGGATACGTTCTCCACTCCACACAACAGACCAGCAACGAGCGGCGACAGTAGGAGGAGTTAAGTGTCATAAGAGCACTTCACTTTTAGCACTTCACTCCTTGCCAATTTCAGACCCATTTCCCAGTTACCATTCCTCTCAAAAGTTCTGGAGCGCATAGTCCACCTACAACTACAAGCCTTCCTTGAGCAACATAACATACACGATAAATTCCAGTCTGGCTTCCGCGCCACAGCACTGAAACGGCCCTTCTCTGTGTCTTTAACGACCTTATTATAGCCGCCGATGCAGGTAACCCCTCTATCCTGCTGCTCCTTGATCTCACAGCTGCATTTGACACTGTAGATCACATGATTCTACTAGCTCGACTTGAGCATTATGTAGGCATCAGGGGCGTCGCCTTGGACTGGTTCCGGTCTTACCTAAATAAGCGGACTTTTTCTGTCCAACTCGGTGACCTCTCCTCCTCAGTAGCCCCCCTCACCTGTGGAGTGCCCCAAGGATCAATCATGGCCCTGCCCCTAGGTCAGATCCTGGCAAAATTCAGCATCTCCTTCCACTGCTTCGCCGATGACGTGCAGGTTTACCTTCCCTTAAAATTAACCCAAGGGAAAACCACATTACAGACCCTGCTTGACTGCCTGACCGAAATAAAGTGCTGGATGTCAGAAAACTTTTTAACCCTCAATGAAAAAAAAAACGGAGGTTATTGTTTTTAATTGTGCCCCCCGGCCCCCCTCGTCGATGCCCTTGGTCCCCTGAGTTCTAACCTCTCCACCTCAGTTAGGAACCTTGGAGTAATTTTTGATAGTGCTTTTAAATTTGAAAAGCAAGTCAGCTCCGTTGTAAAAAAATGTTTTTATCATCTTAGACTCCTGGCCAAGACAAAGGCCTACCTCTCCCAGAAGAACCTGGAGAGTGTGATACATGCCTTTGTCACTACTCGCCTGGACTACTGTAACGCACTCTACGCGGGGATCGACCAGTCCCTGCTCCGCCGCCTACAAAAGTAGTGAGAAACTACTCGCTGTGATTGGTTAACTTGTTCCACGTGAAAACGTCTTGCGTCAGACATATGTAACCCTTCACCTGCCGGACCAGGCAATGTTCAGGCTTCTGTTCACACCTAAGCCTTCCCTGTAAATTCCATGGAATCACACAAGGTCCCGACCAGGGTAATAGGATTTCCCTGGTCAGTCGTGTTCACACATACACCGTACCAGGTACATTTCGTGGAATATACTGGGAAGGCTTGTATGTGTGAAAGGGGTTTAACCTCACCCTGACCCTGACCTGACCCTGATCTGACCCTAACCTGACCCTGACCTTACCCTGACCCTAACCTCTGACCTCTGACCCTGACCCTGACACTAACTAACCCTAGCCTGACCTTTGACCCTGCCAGGTGAGTCGGGGAGACAGGATCATGTCGGCGTCTCTGGGGAAAACGTACGAGGTGAACGAGCTGGGAGTCCTGAGGCCTGAGGAGCACCCCACTACCACCCTGTAGGTACCTGTCTCACCCCACTACCAGCCTGTAGGTACCTGTCTCACCCTCACCCCACTACCACCCTGTAGGTACCTGTCTCACCCCACTACCACCCTGTAGGTACCTGTCTCACCCTCACCCCACTACCACCCTGTAGGTACCTGTCTCACCCTCACCCCACTACCACCCTGTAAGTACCTGTCTCACCCTCACCCCACTACCACCCTGTAAGTACCTGTCTCACCCCACTACCACCCTGTAAGTACCTGTCTCACCCCACTAACACCCTGTAAGTAACTGTCTCACCCCACTACCACCCTGTAAGTACCTGTCTCACCCCACTAACACCCTGTAAGTAACTGTCTCACCCCACTACCACCCTGTAAGTACCTGTCTCACCCCACTAACACACTGTAAGTACCTGTCTGTCTGCCTGCCTGTCTGTATTTCTGCCTGCCTGTCTGACTGCCCCCCCCCTCCCCTCCAGGTACGCGGGGCAGGTGGGCTACATGGTGGCGGGTATGAAGGAGGTGAAGGAGGCGCAGGTGGGAGACACGCTGTTCCTGCAGCGCTGCCCCGTCCCCCCACTGCCCGGCTTCACCCCCGCCAGACCCATGGTGTTCGCTGGTACTACACACACACACACACACCTAATCACACACACACACACTCTCTACCTCTGACACAATTAAAATAACATGTGGGGTTCCCCAAGGATCACTCCTTGGCCCCCTTCTATTCAATCTCGACATGCTTCTATTGGGACACATCATAAAAAAGAACAAAATTGGCTACCAAACTATGCGGATGACACTCAAATCTACATCGCCCTCTCACCTAACGACTATAGTCCCATTTATTTATTTTAAAAATTGTTTTCACTATCCTGTATTTTTTTTATTCTATATGTAAAGGACTTTGAATTGCCCTTGTTGTATGAAATGTGTGTGGTGTGTGTGTTTAGGGATGTACCCTATAGACCAGGGGGAGTACCCTGCGCTCCGCAGCGCCGTGGACAAACTGACGCTCAACGACTCGTCTGTCAGCGTCCAGAGAGACAGCAGCCTGGCCCTGGGGGCGGGGTGGAGGTACACACACACACACACACACACACACACACACACACACCACAAACACACCATACACACACACATACCACAAACACACCATACACACACACACACACACATACACACACACACACACATACACATACACACACACACCATACACACACACACACCATTAAACCACCTGCGTATTGCATATGTAACTTTTGGACTAGAGGATAGTAGTTGTGATAGTGAAATACAGTATGTGTGACCCTAATCACCCGGACAGTATTTAGGAAGCCAGACACTATTTGCCATGACATTTCAGTTTCAGTAATTAGATAAAGGAGACCCCCCCAGGGTCTAACCCCCCCCAGCTCCATATGGAGGTGTTCAACCCTCCCCCCTCCCTCCTCCCCCCCAGGCTCGGTTTCTTGGGCCTGCTGCACATGGAGGTGTTTAATCAGCGGTTGGAGCAGGAACACAATGCCAACGTCATCGTCACGGCACCCACCGTCCCCTACAGGGCCGTCCTTTCCTCAGCCAGGCTCATCAAGGTGAGGCCCCACCCCCTCTCTGGCCCTGCCCCTCTCTGGCCCCTCCTCTCTCTGGCCACCCCCCATCTGGGCCTGCCCCTCCCCCTCTCTGGCCCCTCCCTTTCTGGCCATGCCCCCTCTGGCCCCGCCCATCTCTGGCCCCCTAATGCTAACCAGACTAATGCTAACCGGGTGAATGCTAACAGGACTAATGCTAACCGGGCGAATGCTAACAGGGCTAATGCTAACTGTCGTCTGTGCTGCAGGAGCACGGAGGTCAGGAGGTCATCACCATCATTAACCCCGCCCACTTCCCTGACAAGTCCCTGGTGACGGAGTACCTGGAGCCTATCGTCATAGGAACCATCATCGCCCCCGACGACTACACTGGCAAGATCATGGGTCTGTGTCTGGTACGTCTGTCCTCCCCTCTCCTCTCCCCTCCCCTCCCCTCCCCTCCCCTCCCCTCCCCTCTCTTCTCCTCTCCCTTTCCCTCCCCTCTCCTCCTCCCCTCTCCTCTCCTCTCCTCTTCCCTCCTCTCCTCCCCTCCCGTCCCCTCTCCTCTCCTCTCCTCTCCCCTCCCCTTCTCCCCTCCCGTCCCCTCCCGTCCCCTCTCCTCTCCTCTCCCCTCCCCTTTTCCCCTCTCCTCTCCTTTCCACACGTGTGTATCTGAGTGTGTTGTCGTGTGTGTGTGTGTGTGTGTGTGTAGAACCGGCGTGCGGTGCAGATGAACATGGTGTACATAGACGAGCATCGCGTGATGATGAAGTACCTGTTCCCTCTCAACGAGGTGGTGGTGGACTTCTACGACCTTCTGAAGTCCATGAGCTCAGGATACGCCAGGTGTGTGTGTGTAAACCTGAGTGTGTGTGGCAGCTTTGACTATGAGGATGCAGGTTACCAGTGTGTGTGTGTGTGTGTGTGTGTGTGTGAGGCAGCTTTGACTATGAGGATGCAGGTTACCAACCGGCTGATCTGATCAAGATGGACATCCTGCTGAACGGACGACCAGTGGAGGAGCTGACCACCATCGTCCACAAGTAACACACACACACACACACACACACACACACACACACACATACATATATACACACGCACACAGTGTTGAGTTGACAACCAGTTATGCCTACACATAGGATGTCATTCACACCAAATGATAACAGTGGATTGACAGATACAGTATCAATACTATAAAACAGACAGTATCCAGCTCATGGGTAATCAAGCTTATGAACATGGCCCAGGCTGCCAAATATGAAAACTAAAAGTTTACATCTGTAACCCAGTTGTGATATGGCCTGCTCCCGCTGTTGGTATTTCAAGATCTTGGTTAAAAATGCTTCCTCTAGGCTATGGTCAAAGGTGCAGCCAACGTCTAGAATGAGCACCTCTTTGTGATTTTCATTGACAATTACAGCATCGGGGGGTGTTTGATGAAATATTAGAGAACAATTCAGAATTGTCACTACACAGACTGAACATACTAGGCTTTACAGTGGAGTGCTTGTACAGCGTTGCGGCAGGCCTGAACACATGCACACACACACACACACACACACACACACACATACATATATACACACACTAGGGATGGGACGATACACTCAACTCACGATACGATCCACCTCTCGATACAGGGGTTCACGATACGATACAGTCACGATACGATATCATAAATAAAACAAGATGAAAAAGGGTGACTGAACAATAACTTATTTATTCCGTTCCATGAAATAAAAATGTTTTGTGGCTTGTTACAGTGCAAGCTAAAACTTTGGCTGGATACTTTTAAACATCCTATTTCCATCTAGCCTGGCCTAGGATATGGACATGTTTTTCTTAGAAAAATCTACATAAACAGTTGAACACAAACAGGGACAGTTTAAGTGTTACCTGTCCCTTAGATAGGCTCTGTGCTGGGCTCTTTTTTATATCTTTGTGGTGGTCTCTGAAGATGGTGATTCATATTTTTTGTGTTGGCCATGGTGTACGGATGTTCCTCAGTCCGGATGGTGTGTGTATCTTGTCGATGACTCTATTACCGTCTTCTTTTAAGACTGGAAACCCGAAGAACTGCCACACAAATTATTTGTATATAGGTGGAGCATCCTCAATTTCGGTCGCAGGATCCATGTTTGACTGGTCAAATAACGTTACATTCAGGCAGCGTGCGGCATTCAGGGTGTTGTGTGCACACATCCGGGAAATTTTGCAGAGGCAATACAATGGTGATTGCACCCTCTAATGTTCAAATGGTGAGGTGTAGCTAATGGAAAATAAAACAGTTCATTTTGCGATCAATTTTTCTACAACACAATACGTATCGTCACATTTTTGTATCGCGATATATCGCCATACAATATTTCGGCCCATCCCTAAGACACACACACACACACACACACACACACACACACACACACGCACATGCCACGCACACGCACACACACACACACACACACACACACACACACACACACACACACACACACACACAGGTCTGGAAATACGGATTTGGACAGTAATACAATTTCCATAATTTTGGCTCTGTATGCCACCACAATGGATTTGAAATGAAACAATCGAAATATAATTGAAGTGCAGACTTTCAGCTTTAATTCAAGGGGTTGAACAAAAATATTGTATGAAACATTTAGGAATTGCAACCATTTTTATACACAGTCCCCTATTTTTAGGAGCTCAAAAGTAATTGGACAAATTAACATAATCATAAATAAAATAAACATTTGTTTATACTTTGTCGAGAATCCTTTGCAGGCAATGACTGCCTGAAGTCTGGAACCCATGGACATCACCAAATGCTGGGTTTCCTCCTTTGTGATGCTTTTCCAGGCCTTTATTGCAGCTGTCTTCAGTTGTTGTTTGTTTGTGGGTCTTTCTGCCTTTAGTTTTGTCTTCACCAAGTGAAATGCATGCTTGATCGGGTTGAGATCAGGTGATTGACTCGGCCATTGCAGAATATTCCACTTCTTTGCCTTAAAAAACTCCTGGGTTGCTTACACAGTATGTTTTGGGTCATTGTCCATCTGTATTGTGAAGCGCCATCCAATCGACCCAGTGCCATTGGAAGCCATGCATGCCCATGTCATCACACTGCCTCCACCGTTTTTTTTTTTTACAGATTATGTAGTATGAGTCGGATCATGAGCTGTTCTAAGCCTTCTCCATACTTTTTTCTTCCCATCATTCTGGTACAGGTTGATCTTAGTTTCATCTGTCCAAAGAATGCTTTTCCAGAACAGGGCTGGCTTTTTTAGATGTTTTTTGCTAAGGTCTAATCTGACCTTTCTTCCTTCTTTCTTGAGGCTTATGAATGACTTGCACCTTGAGGTGAACCCTCTGTATTTGTTCATGTGAAGTCTACCCTTTATGGTATACTTAGATAATGATATGCCTACCTCCTGGAGACTGTTCTTCACTTGGCTGGATGTTGTGGAGGGGTTTTTCTTTACCATGTAAAGGATCCTGCGATCATCCACCACTCTTGTCTTCCATGGACGTTAAGAGGACGTTTGTGGTGCAGAGCTCACCAGTGCATTCTTTGTTTCTCAGAATGTACCAAACTGTTAATTTGGCCACTCCTAATGCTCCCGCTATCTCTATGATGGATTTTTTTTGTTTGATTTGCAGCCTAAGGATGGCCTGTTTCACTTGCATTGAGAGCTCCGTTGACTGCATGTTGTGGGTATACAGCAACAGCTTCCAAATGCAAATGCCACACTTGGAATCAACTCAGACCTTTTACCTGCTTAATTGATAAAGAAATAATGAAGGAATAGCCTACACTAGTGTCGGGTTCTGGTTCTGGGCTTAAATGCCATATTCTATTCAGCTTGGTTGTAATGCAAGCCATGCTTAACCCGTCGCTAGTTCAAACAGACCATAGACTTTAAACAACAAAGAGACACGGAATCAATCATGATTAGTATTTACTTGCAAGGAGGACGAATATGAGGCCTCTCCTGTAGGAAGAGACGCCATATTGGTACTAAATTCTCTCCTGTAAGCCAGTTTATTTATTCTCTCAGAATGGAAAACATGTGGTTCAGTTCTCATACAGAATGGAAAGGAGGAGGCAGTGGTGAACCTATCAGTGTCCTAGAAAAGTGGGGTGATGTTTCAGAACGAATCATTTAAGCAGACGTGGCCGTTGGGCGACCAAAACCTGTTTTCGAATGGGTGAGGAAAAGTTCATGTAAATCTGATAAGCAGGGGAGAGAAGGGGCTCAGGGACAAAATGGGTGAATCATTAACAGAGCTAAGAGATAGGCTGTACAAAATTTACACAGTGTTACACAGAATCATACAGAACATCCAACTATATCATTTAACATATATAGAGTATCCTGTTTTAACCTTATTTAACATTAATGAAAACCTTTATTCAGCCCTATCATTCCCTGCTGTTTTTCATAATTTATCACGATACAAACATTCTCTTCTTTATTCAGGTCGTTTTAACTTTCTTTCATATTTTCTAGTTTAACTGTCATTCAACATCGTCGTACAGATCACACATGAACCTCAACTTGGATTAGAGTTTCTCAAATTGGGTGGTTCTTAGGTTCCAAATATTCCTGAAATCAGTTTGTTAGTCATAGCTTTGAAGCAGGGGAAGACACAACAAACAATCATTTGATGTCAAGCATCACACATGTTCCTCCTGCTACTGCAATCGATAGGTCAAGAGTCATTCAGTTCGTAAGGGATGCGTTTACAAATGTCTCTGATTGATAGTTCAGGGTTTCTATGTCATCTTGGGACATTACTGCCCCAGACTGGGTCGTGTGCCTGGACGGGCGTCTCGTTTGGGTCGTCGGGAGGATTTCGTCCCCTCATTCTAAGAGATAGTGGATCTGAAGAATTCTTCACCGGGTTTGAGACGTAATTCACTAACTGAATAACCCCTTTGTAGCCCGGGCTTCCACCACTACCCGTCGTTCGAGGGAAACAATGTCACCCTCCCTCAATGGCTCTGTGCATCCACGTATCTCGTTCTGCAATCTTGACAGCGGTTGAGATGCTCAGCAGCACCCCAAATGGCTCAACCCACCGCGGGCTGCGCTAGTGTTCTCCTTCCATCTCGTCGATGATTCTCGATCCTGTAGGAAACAGAAAGGGACTGGCAGATCATTTGTTCTGGCTATTTCCCAAATAGCCATCCACGTGGCCAGTGTGTTTTCTGTTTCTGCCAAATCTGCTGTTTTTACATATAACGATGAATTGAGTATCTAGGACCCCAATTGAAATATGTACTTTCATGTCACTTGCTTCTGCAAATCGTCTAATAAAGTTTTCAATCAATCAATCAATACTTCCCTATTGTCGTCTACTATGGGTAGTCTAAACCCTTCTCCCATTTACTATTTCAAATTCATTAATTTCATTTATTTCATTCATTCATTCATTCATTCATTCAATCAAACCCATAGGTCTCAATTTTATTGTCATGTGTGTTTCCATTAGAGAAACACACTCTTCAATGTCCAGGTGTTTGGACACTGTGTTTGATCAATTCGTTCACGAAATGTGCGCCATTATCACTATAAATTTTTTTTGTTTTTAAATTGTGTAATTATATACGTGAAAATGTGCGTTAACTCCTGTCAATCATCATTTCCCTGCTTTTTGATACATGTCATCAAAAAGACCATGTATCAAATTAGCTGCTGTTTGTAGAGGCTTTGTGGTAATACAATTTTCCCATCTATTCCAAATTCGTATTACTCCCCTGGTCTCTGAGGGGGTCACACTAAAAATCCTCTGTCTCCCTCCCTCTCTCTCTCTCTCTCTCTGTTTGCTGTTCTGTGTCCACTCTGACACATAGCCCCCACCCTTGCGCTCCTCTTCTGCCTCAAACGCACACAGTTCATAGTCTCTCTCTCTCTCTCTCTCTCTCTCTCTCTCTCTCTCTCTCTCTCTCTCTCTCCCTCTCTCTCTCTCTCTCCCTCTCTCTCTCCCTCTCTCTCTCTGTCCGTGTCTGTCTGTCTCCTGTCTGTCTGTCTATTCCTTTCTTTCTGTCTGTCTGTCTCCTGTCTGTCTGTCTATTCCTCTCTTTCTGTCTGTCTGTCTCCTGTCTGTCTGTCTATTCCTCTCTTTCTGTCTGTCTGTCTCCTGTCTGTCTGTCTATTCCTCTCTTTCTGTCTGTCTGTCTCCTGTCTGTCTGTCTATTCCTCTCTTTCTGTCTGTCTGTCTCCTGTCTGTCTGTCTATTCCTCGTCTCCTCTCCTCGTCTCCTAGTCTCCTCTACTCCTCTACTAGTCTCCTAGTCTCCTCTACTCCTCTACTAGTCTCCTAGTCTCCTCTCCTCGTCTCCTCTCCTAGTCTCCTAGTCTCCTCTCCTCGTCTCCTCTACTCGTTTCCTAGTCTCCTCGTCTCCTCTCCTAGTCTCCTATCTGTCTCTCTCTCCTGCTCTCGCTCTCTGTCTCTGTCTCTCTCTCTCTCTCTCTTGCACTCCCACTTGCTCTCTCTGTCACACACTCTTATCTCTTACTCAAACACACATTCCCTCTCTCTGTCTTAAACACACACACTCTCTCTTATCTCTTTCACACACACATACACTCGCTCTCTCTGTCACACACACACTCCCTTATCTCTTACTCAAACACACATTCCCTCTCTCTCTCCTGCCTTCTCTCTCTCTCTCCTGCTTTCTCCTGCTTTCTCTCCTTCTCTCTCTCTCCTCACCCTCGTCCTTAAATAACTTTAACATTTCTCTCTCTCTTCACTTCTTGCCCTGTCTTTTCTTTTATAGCTGAAACCACTTCCCTGTAGTTTAAACACAACCATACACACGTCTGTGATTAGTTGGGTCCTCTCATTTCTCTCTCTGTTCCTCACTCTCACACTCTCTCACACAGTTCATAGTTTCAGTTCCATTCTTAGTCTGCTGTTTACCTAACACGAAAAGGATATCCATTTATCTTTCAAAGTGGATTCCTTTCGTATGTCAAACTACTCCACAGTCTAATTTCCATTAGTCTACTGTTTACATAGCATAAAAAGATATTCATCTGTCTTTTAAAGTGGATTATTTTGCATGTCAAACAACTCCTATTTTGTACAAGGATAGATAGACTATTCAATTCGATTGCAATCTTTCTTTTTCTATTATAATTCACTTTCATTCATAGTTTCTATATTTACCGGTCTTTGTTGCTTATGTCTTGGTCTGGATCTCGTCAGCCGTCCTTTTGGAGGAGAAAGGTTCGACATCTAACGCACCGGCCTGGAGCGAATTTGACGTTCCAGGACTTTGACCGGGTTCGCTCGATCCCGGGCTGTTGCAACAGACTGTCGGCGTTGTCGAGTCTTCTTCCCCCATCAGACGACCTTGAGATCCGGCTCGAAGGACCAAATGTCGGGTTCTGGTTCTGGGCTTAAATGCCATATTCTATTCAGCTTGGTTGTAATGCAAGCCATGCTTAACCCGTCGCTAGTTCAAACAGACCATAGACTTTAAACAACAAAGAGACACGGAATCAATCATGATTAGTATTTACTTGCAAGGAGGACGAATATGAGGCCTCTCCTGTAGGAAGAGACGCCATATTGGTACTAAATTCTCTCCTGTAAGCCAGTTTATTTATTCTCTCAGAATGGAAAACATGTGGTTCAGTTCTCATACAGAATGGAAAGGAGGAGGCAGTGGTGAACCTATCAGTGTCCTAGAAAAGTGGGGTGATGTTTCAGAACGAATCATTTAAGCAGACGTGGCCGTTGGGCGACCAAAACCTGTTTTCGAATGGGTGAGGAAAAGTTCATGTAAATCTGATAAGCAGGGGAGAGAAGGGGCTCAGGGACAAAATGGGTGAATCATTAACAGAGCTAAGAGATAGGCTGTACAAAATTTACACAGTGTTACACAGAATCATACAGAACATCCAACTATATCATTTAACATATATAGAGTATCCTGTTTTAACCTTATTTAACATTAATGAAAACCTTTATTCAGCCCTATCAACTAGCCCATGAAACAGCTTTTGAGTCAATTGTCCAATTACTTTTGGTCCCTTGAAAAAGAGGGAGCTACATATTAAAGAGCTGTAATTCTTAAACCCTTCCTTCAATTTGGATGTGAATACCCTTACCCTAAAGCTGAGATTCTGCACTTTAAGCCCATATTCATTATATAACTGTAACTTGAAGATGTTTTGGTAAACAGCTCA
The DNA here is from genome assembly GCF_963989245.1 of Nansenia antarctica. Classification (NCBI taxonomy): domain Eukaryota; kingdom Metazoa; phylum Chordata; class Actinopteri; order Argentiniformes; family Microstomatidae; genus Nansenia; species Nansenia antarctica. The sequence continues at coordinate 68,303,562 of NC_137674.1, forward strand.
AATAAAAAAAATCTGTGTGTGTCCAAATATATGGACCTAACTACACTATACACACATACATTCACACATATATCTCAGTGTGTGATGTTATGTGTGTGTTGGGTGTGTGTGCGTGTGCGTGTCCGTGTTAGGTCGCGGGCCTACAGTGCAGGGAAGGCCATGTGTGAGCGTCTACAGGAGGCCATCCCGCGCCAGATGTTTGAGATTGCCGTGCAGGCGGCTGTAGGGAACAAGGTCATCGCCAGGGAAACGTAAGTCTGGAGGACACACCTAACCCTAACCCTAACAGACCTGAGAACAGACCTAACCCTAACAGACCTGAGAACAGACCAGACTAAGAACAGACCTGAGAACAGACCAGACTAAGAACAGACCTGACTAAGAACAGACCAGACTAAGAACAGACCTGACTAAGAACAGACCTGAGAACAGACCAGACTAAGAACAGACCAGACTAAGAACAGACCTGAGAACAGAGCAGACTAAGAACAGACCAGACTAAGAACAGACCTGACTAAGAACAGACCTGAGAACAGACCAGACTAAGAACAGACCTGAGAACAGACCAGACTAAGAACAGACCTGAGAACAGAGCAGACTAAGAACAGACCTGACTAAGAACAGACCTGAGAACAGACCAGACTAAGAACAGACCTGAGAACAGACCAGACTAAGAACAGACCTGAGAACAGACCAGACCAGACTAAGAACAGACCAGACTAAGAACAGACCTGAGAACAGACCAGACTAAGAACAGACCTGAGAACAGACCAGACTAAGAACAGACCAGACTAAGAACAGACCAGACTAAGAACAGACCTGAGAACAGACCAGACTAAGAACAGACCAGACTAAGAACAGACCTGACTAAGAACAGACCTGAGAACAGACCAGACTAAGAACAGACCTGAGAACAGACCAGACTAAGAACAGACCTGAGAACAGACCAGACTAAGAACAGACCAGACTAAGAACAGACCTGAGAACAGACCAGACTAAGAACAGACCAGACTAAGAACAGACCAGACTAAGAACAGACCTGAGAACAGACCAGACTAAGAACAGACCTGACTAAGAACAGACCTGACTGGTCCCCAGACCTGATTCTGGATATTCTATATATAGAAGTAGTTATAACATGATGTCTGTCTGTCTGTCTGTCCAGGATCAAGGCCTTCAGGAAGAACGTCCTCGCTAAATGTGTAAGTCCCTAAACCCTAACCCTGACCTGGGGTCAGTCTGTCTCCTAAACCCTGACTGTATGTCTGTCTGTCTGTCTGTTTGTGTGAGGGACAGGTATGTACTGTATGGTAACTGTGTGTGTGTGTGTGTGTGTGTGTGCGTGTGCGTGCGTGTGTGTAGTATGGAGGGGACATCACGAGGAAGATGAAGCTCCTGAAGAGGCAGGCGGAGGGCAAGAAGAAGATGCGTCTGGTGGGAAATGTTGAGATCCCCAAAGACGCCTTCATCACCGTCCTGAAGAGGAACAAATAACTCTCCTCCTCCTCTTCCTCCCCCTTCTCCTCCTCCTCCTCACCCTCCCCCTTTTCCTCCTCCCCCTTCTTCTCCCTCCCCCTCCTCCCTCCTTCCCCTTCTCCTCCTCCTCCTTCTCCCCCCCCTTCTCCTCCTCCTTCTCCTCCCACCTGGGAACACCACCACTAGTGTGCCCTTGAGGCAGGCACTTAGGGCTAAGTTACTCCAGACTGTGGAGAAGATAAAAGCGTCTGCTAAATGGTAAAAAAAAATGTTTGTAGTTAATAAACAAGAAGGATGTATTGCTTGTTGTATTACTCTATTTGATACTCTTCAGCTGCAGCATCTCAGCTAAGTCTGATCACGGATGAGCGGTGGTATTTTCACTATTTTGGGAATTTACATGGTGAAATGCATTCTTAGATGTCTACGTCGTCATGATTACAAATATGCCACTTGAAATGCATGAAATCTTATTTGTGTCTCACACACACACACACACACACACACCATATAAGTATTTATGGATATGACAGATCAAAAATGATCTAGCAGCTGAATATACTTTTTTCTCCCTCTTCTTCTTCTTCTTTTGGATTCAACGGCAGCTTGCATCCTTAGCGTTGCACTACTGCCATCTACTGGATCTATCCAACTCCTCTTCACTAATAATAATAACTTGTATAGCACTTTTCCTGCAAACGTTGCAGCTCAAAGTGCTTTAAAATATCCACACAGCATAAAAATAATAATAGAACAATAGTAATCAATAAAACACACAATAGCAATAATATAAACTACATAATAAAACAAGAATAAACCATACAATCCAAGGGGCATAGAACACAGATAAACAAAATAACTAAATGATATAAGAATTACTATAAGATTTAAACAAGTAAATACATATACAAATATATATAAAATATATACACTACCACTGCATCACTTCCTGTCTCGGTCTTTGTGCCGGATGGGAGATGCTACATGCTACATGCTAACACTGAGTGGCTGCCTGGTTCTGTAGAAGTGATTGTAAAGTTATAAAACGTCCAGTGGAAAAGAGAAACAATGTCACTTTCTACTGCACGGTCGTTCCTGTCAGAGGCCGGCTATGGGGAACAAGAACTGGACGCCAACTCGGCTCTCATGGAGTTGGACAAAGGTATGGTGCAGTTAGCAGTGTTATATTATTATCATTCATTCACCTGTCAAGAAACTGTCATTAACCCCGATAAGTAAACAAGCTAAACCATCTAAGTGTCCTAGCTGTTGTTTAGTGTGAATACTCAGTTGACAGTTTGACGGTGGATGAGACATAACTGACTCTTGATCATTCGCATTCGTCTGTGCACTTAGTTCTACAGTTGTTCTACATTGGTAACGGTTACAGGCTTCATTCATATCTGTGATGGACCTTGCTGCTGAATAATTCTGAGCTGGTTTTACCCTGCGGATCATTCACATCTTACAGGGTTGCGGTCTGGGAAACTTGGAGAGCAATGTGAGGCTGTGGTGCTCTTTCCCAAACTCTTCCAGAAGTACCCTTTCCCTATCCTCATCAACTCTGCGTTTCTGAAACTGTCAGACATCTTCAGGCTTGGGTACGGATTTCAGCGTAATAAATATGTGCCACAGAATTATTGGAGGCAAATAATAATAACGTTGTGATTTGACCAAATTGTCAATTGCCAATGTGTAATAAATAAACATGACCTTTTTTGCTCTTTCAGGAACAACTTCTTGCGCCTGTGTGTGCTGAAGGTGACTCAACAGAGTGAGAAGCATCTGGAGAAGATCCTCAATGTGGACGAGTTTGTCAAAAGGGTTTTCTCTGTCATTCACAGCAACGACCCTGTGGCCAGAGCCATCACTCTCAGGTAATAATAATAATATCTTGGTTTTATATAGCGCCTTACACAAACCCTAGGATGCTTTACAGATTTTACAGACAGAAAGTCAGACAGACAGAAACAGAAAAAACACAGAGACAGCGACAAAACTAAACTAGGGGCCAAAGGCCTTGGTGAACAGATGAGTTTTGAGGGCTGATTTGAAGGTGTCCGGGTAGGGGTGTTGAAGGTGTCAGGGTGGGGGGGTTGCGGATCACTGTGGGGAGAGAGTTCCAAAGGGTGGCTGCTGCCACACTGAAGGCTCTATCTCCGAAGGTCCGTAGGTTGGTGCGGGGGGTGGAAAGCAGACCCATGTCTGAAGACCGCAAGTTCCGGGATGGGGTATGTTGGCAGAGAAGGTCAGTTAAGTACTGGGGGGCGCATCCGTGCAGGGATTTGTAGGTGAAAAGGAGGATTTTGTATGTGATGCGGGACTTGATCAGGTACCATGGCCTGTGGTTCCCTTGTTAGATGACCTAACCTCTCTGACTGAGGTGAAATCTAAACACTGGCGTTGTTTAATCTCTGTGTGATGGCAATAATTACCCATCATGAAAAATATCAACTGATACATAAAAACAGGAAGGAAATGTCATTGATGCTGTATATAAAACATAATAAATTTTTATCAATTAGACGCTAGTATCATAGCTTTCACATTTTCTTATTCTGTGTGCTTTTTTGTTTATTTGTTATTTGTAAAGGCTGTTTGGCAGTTTGGCCACTATCATCCCTGAAAGGAAAAATGCCCACCACAGCATTCGCCAAAGTCTGGACTCTCATGATAACGTCGAAGTAGAGGCAGCGATATTTGCAGCTGCCAGCTTTTCTGCACAGTCAAAGTGAGTGGTCGCTTAGATGCATTTTAGATGCATTTATGTGTGCCTATGGCATGTTGTGATATCAGTCAAACAAATGATTCTAAATGGCCTTGCAGACAGTTTGCACATTTACCCAATTGTTTCATCCTATACCTAATTTGGTTAATACAATTTCCTCAGCTTTGTCTCATCTGTCCTATTGAAAATACTAATTTCTCTGTCTCATTCTTGGTTTTCAGAGACTTTGCAGCAGGTATCTGCAACAAAATCAGTGAGATGATTCAAGGTACAATCCCCATCAGACCTACAGCAGTTATTATATCCTGAGGACATCCTGATGATTTCTTCTAATCAAGCCTGTGTGTGTGATATTCTATTCGCCTCCTTGTTCTGAGGTCTCAATGTGCTCCTGTCCTCCCCAGGTCTGGACACCCCAGTGGACCTGAAGCTGAAGCTGATCCCCATGCTGCAGCACATGCACCACAACGCCAGCCTGGCGTCCAGCAGCAGGGAGCTGCTGCAGCAGCTGGTCACCTCCTACCCCTCCACCACCATGGTCATCGTCTCGCTGCACACCTTCACCCAGCTGGCTGCATCCTCCCTGGTCGACATCCCTAAACAGGTCGGCCTCAGCCTCATCAACGGCCACATGGCTGTCAGAGAACACAATGACTTTTTGAAGTTTTAATCAAAATTGTGGGATGATAGCTAGCTAAACATTTAATACTACCTTTGAGGTATAGAAGCAAAAAACAATCTCAACGCTTGTGTGTTTCCAAGACAGCAGCACTACAAAGTACAATCTGACCTCAGTCTAAACTCATCTGTTTTGGATCTTGTGTTTCACACCTGTGTGAAATATATGAGACTTTGAATTTGGTTTAGCTGATTCTTGTTTCCATTTTTTCCCCTCTGCAGTTACAGCTGCTCCTTCAGTACCTGAAGGACGACCCCAGGAGAGCTGTGAAGAGGCTTGCTGTCCAGGACCTGAAGCTGCTGGCTAAGAAGTCACCTCATCTCTGGACCAGAGAAAACACCCAGGTGGAGCCGCTAGTCCCTCCTCAATAGCCTTTTGTGATAATAATCTTGTGATCCATTGTGATTTGAGGCTGGGTCGAAGTCTGGCCAAAGTTGAAGAAATCTGACACGTTCTAATGCTTTGGTCCTCATGTCGGGATCCGAAGTAATGATCAGATTTTTCTTTTGAAAAATGTGAATACATTTCTGCGTTGTTGAAAATCAATGACGCATCGCTAGTCAACTAACACAGATGTTTTGTGAGCCTGCTAACAATGTAAAGTAGTGTTAGTTAACTAGGTAGCAGTGGGGAATTGCTCACCCAATCCATTGCATTGCAGCATTTTGGCTTTGGTTTGTGTTGTGATTCTCAACGTTGAAACGTAGTTCTGTGTTCCAAAAGAAAAGTCAGAACATTTTGATTGGTTGCCGATATGAGGACCAAAGCATTAGAACGTGTCACAAATGTGTTTCTATCCCTCTTGTCTGTAGACCCTGTGTGAGTGTGCCCTGAGTATCCCCTACAACAGCTTGAAGCTGGGCATGCTGTCGGTGCTCTCCACCCTCTCTGGAACCATCGCCGTCAAACAGTACTTCAACTCTGGAACAGGTAAGACTACAACATTACAATGATAATAATAATAAGAACTTTAATTTATATAGCGCCTTTCAGGGGACCCAAGGTCGCTTTACAGAGAAACAGAAAATAACGAAAACAGACAGACAAAACAACAACAGAACTAGTAGTACAGGCATTTTGTGAGAAAAGAGGGGCGAACCTCAGACAAATTGCAACAGAAAATCTTTCAACTGTTTATTGCTCATAAATGTCTCCTATATGACATATAAAAAGTCTTAAGAAATCCAAGTGGTGGAAAGTACTGTATATTTTTTTTACCATAACCTGGTAACATGTTTTTGCTTCCAAAAATGACATTATAAAGCTTTAAAATGTTGAAACTTTAATCGAATCACTAAATTAATATACTTTTATACAAGGCAACATAAATTGGCAGTAATCAACATTAATATAGGCATTGATTAACAACAATTGAAAACAATATTATTAAAATAACACTTTTATGTTACTTTCAAAATATTGTGACTGGTAGATTTGTACTAATCAACATAATGGCACTATTGAACAAAAACGTAAACATGTTAACTTTTAAGTAAAACTTTATCAGTAGGTGTCTGGTTCATCTTCACCATCTTCATCGTAATCATCTTCATCACATGCAGCCTGAGATGACACCCCAATCCTTTGCAGTTGCTACATGCAACAGAGCACTCAATGCCATGCTTCTTGCATGTGCACCTCAGGCTGCTGCAGTCTGTCTTGCAGGTGCGTCTGATGAACCGGAGGAGTTCCTTGGAGCTGGTGGTAAGTCAGTTTGGACAGGGACAAGCCTCATCACTCTCTTTCCATCCCCATTCTTGAGGCAGGAGTTCATTTGAGGTTCCCTTCCACTGCTGCACCTGGTAGGACACACTAAGACTGTGGTACTTCGCTGCTGCTGACGTAGTCGGCAGACTCTGCGGCTGTACATGAGAAGTGCTAATAGCTACCTTCTGACAAAAGCAATAGTGTCGTAGAGAGTCGAGTCCCTCCCCAAGTTTCCCATTATCCAGGCACAGCAAAGCATTCTCTCCTGCTGACACAACTGCTGTGGTAGCTGACTGTGTGTCAAACACTTTAGCTTGCTCACAGAAGGCATCACTGGTTGTGAATTTCTTGAGGGGAGCTCCTTTCCCAATGCCATAAATGCGGGAGGTAGTGTCACACCCAGCTATCCCATGGATGAAGAAGATGTGAGGGCAAACACTGGGACCCAGCTGCTGCTTGGCGGCCTTGATGTTCCAGACACGTGGCTTCTTCATGCTCTTCTTCGCCTCAGGTTTGAAGAAGAGGTCATGTGACTTGAGGTTGGTTTGGTATATGAGGAGGACGAGCAGATCTGTATCATCACCAATGAGCACAGTGTTTGTTACTGTGGCAGCCTGCACTGCTTTTTGCACAATGAGGAGATCAGCATCACCTGGAGCATGGTATGTCTGACAGTTCTTCTGTAGGTGACCACTGAGCATGTTGATGAACTGCTGCTTGTATGTGTTGTTTGAAAGGAACAGGTATTCATCGTAATAGGCATGTCTTCATCCATGGTTACGGCTGCTCCAGTCCTCCCACCTGCTCGCCTGCGGTGTGTCATGTCTTTTGTGGATGTGCCCTGATAACCGTCGAACCCAACAACTGCCTCTCCATACTTCCTTGTGACATACTTCCTTGTGACGTACAGCTTGCAGATGTCCTTGTATGTGGATCCATGTGTCCATGGGATGCGCTGAACCAATACTCCACCATCCAGCACATACTGGACTTTTATTCTGAAATTGTATTTTTCGAACTTTTATTCTGAAATGTTATTTTTCTGACTTTTATTCTGAAATGTTATTTTTCTGACTTTTATTCTGAAATGTTATTTTTCGGACTACTATTCTGAAATATTATATTTCAGACTTTTATTCTGATTTTTTTTCCAGACTTTTATTCTGAACATTTTTTTTTCAGACTTTTATTCTGAAGCATGGTACGTCTGACAGTTCTTCTGTATGTGACCACTGAGCATGTTGATGAACTGCTGCTTGTATGTGTTGTTTGAAAGGAACAGGTCTTTATTCATCGTAATAGGCATGTCTTCATCCATGGTTACGGCTGCTCCAGTCCTCCCACTTGCTCGCCTGCGGTGTGTCATGTCTTTTGTGGATGTGTCTGTGGTCAGGAAGGTCAGGTGTGAGGAGCTCCCAAATGGCATCTGCTAGCACTGGCTTCTGTGGCTGTCGAAGCAGCAGGGAGGTGTCAAACAGCGCTGGAGGATAACTACACAGCTCATACCTGAACACTGGTGCCAGGTCTCATACCTGAACACTGGTGCCAGGTCTCATACCTGAACACTGATGCCAGGTCTTGTGAAGCTTTAGCAGCAATTATGAGTACCTGGAAAAGTAGTTGAGGATCCACCTGCACTGCTTCACCATCAATCTTGACTGAGGACTTCATACTCATGGTGATTGCCTGCTTCTTCTTCTTGAATGTGTACTCAGCAGTAGTCTGTCCCTCCATGCTGGCCAAGATGGTGTTTCCGATGGTCTTTGCCTTTTCAACATTCACAGAAGGGTGCGCATGGACCCCAGTTGAGACACTGCGCAAGCTTGGATCGGAGCAGAAGGGGTTTCTCTCTTGGAGATAGTTCAGAACTGTCAGTGTATCCTTCATGTCACATGCTTGTCTTGCATCTGTCATGTCCTTGTTCTGCTCCCCAGTGTTGTGGTTCACCCCTGTCAGCTCTTGCATGGCATTGTTGACTTCAGCACAAGCTGGCATGGAGAGCATGTCAAACGTTGCTGCTCTGTCATCCCTCGCCCTCTTGTGAGGCCACCACAGGTTTTCATACTTCTCATCAGATAACGAGATCTACAGACAGGCCAGCCCATAAGCAATCACTTCATCTGACCACATGGAATCCCTCTCCAAATCTCTGGTAGACATCTGGATGTTCCAACTGGACCCGCCTCCTCCGTCAGACCTCTGCAGCTCATCCAGAACGCTGCTGCCCGGCTGGTGTTCAACCTCCCCAAATTCTCTCATGTCACCCCTCTCCTCCGCACCCTGCACTGGCTCCCGATAGCAGCTCGCATCAGATTCAAGACCCTGGTGCTTGCATACCAGGCAGCTAAAGGGACAGCCCCTGCCTACCTGAAGGAAATGGTCAACCCCCAAACTCCAGCCCGTTCACTCCGCTCCTCCACCTCGGCTGGCTGACTGGCCCCACCACCTCTACACCAACACGGCAGTCATGCTGCCCGATCACGTCTCTTCACAACACTGGCTCCCCGCTGGTGGAATGAGCTTCCCACGGCTGTCAGAACGGCAGAGTCACTCCCCATCTTCCGTCGTAGACTGAAGACCCATCTCTTCAGGTTACACATTAACTGCTCCTCCTGAGACATCTACTGCACCCCAGCACTGCGTCTCCTGAAGACACCCGCTTTTCCCCTCTACTGTGTCCCCTAAAAACTTCTATTGACCCCCTTGTACTGTTTCTCTGTTTCTCCAGTGTCTATATACAGTATATATAAATAAATATACTAGGTTTAGAAGAAGTTTTTTCCTTCTATCAATGGCCCCGGGCCTGAGCTGGATTATTCTTCCTGCTACGACTGGTGGATTGATGATTCACTTGCTTAGTCAAATGTATTGATTGTAAGTCGCTTTGGAATAAGGTGTCTGCTAAATGTCAAAAAATCTAAAAAATCTAAATAAATAAAATGTAAATGGAGCTTGCACATCCGCTGCACACAGATCCGAGCCGATTTCGTGTAGAGATTGTGGCCAGATGCTGCCATGAAAGGAAGCATTTCTGATATTGCCTCAAGGTGCAGTGCCCAATTGCCAGTACGTTCAGCTCTCAGAAACTTGCGAAGTATGTCCACCATATCCATGTACTGTCTGCAACCAGAGGGCAGCTGTCCTGCTACAGGATTTTAAGTATTCACTTTTGCTTTTGAGTTGTTCCTTTATTCTGAGTATCACATCAGCATTGCAAGCCTTCTCTGCAGACACCGATCCCTCCATCAACTGTGTATAGAGGACAGAGAGGACAGCAACTTCATCCAGATCAGATGCATGCAGGTATCTTTGACCCTCTTATGGAAGCTTGGGCTAGTAATACAAAAAATACTTAAAAAGTGTAAAAGGTCAATCTTTTTTTTTAATGGGTTAGGTTTAGATGGTCTGATATATTTTTAGGAATACCTGGAATATGAAATGATAAAAACCTTTCATTACAAATATATTGCAAGAAAACGAACCCACTGTTTCATCTTGACCCACTTACCTGTATGCATCTATGGGTTAAGAATTTCCTTTTACACATATATAGTACTGCATCCAACTCCATGTCTCATGTAAAACAGTTTCTGGGTGATTGTGGACAGTATTGAACACTTTGTGTGGACATCAGACAAGAAGACATGCATAAAAACATTATTTAACATGGGCGTCAATGGGAAATTGTGGCATCACCAGTTTCAGTATTTTTCAATACTTTCCACCACTTGGATTTCTTAAGACCTTTGATATGTTATGAAGGACATATCCAGGAGACTAGGACAGTTGAAAGAGTTTCTGTTGCAATTTGTCTGAGGTCATATTGTATAATGCCTGTACTATAGGGGCAAAGGCCTTAGCAAACAGGTGGGATTCGAGGGCTGATTTAAAGGCGTAAGTCACCCTGAGACAGGTTTTGGAGCACAGGAAATAAGATTTTTTAAAATAAATGATTCTTATTCTTCCTCAGGTGGCGCTTCAGGCCCTCCCGCGCTCACTGACCTGGTGAAGCTCGCTCAGGAATGCTGTTACCATAGCAACCTGGCGGTGGCGGCCCACGGAGTCTCTGTCCTCGCCAACATCACCATTTCTTGCCCAGACAAAGGTAACAGCATGAAGTGGGACGTCCGTTCCCTAACCTTTCATTTTGTTTATTATAACAGGCCATCACACATTACTAGCTTTATGCTATGTTGGACAGCCATACAGTAACAGAGCATGCCGCCATACTTTGGTTTTACCACTCTGATGAATTTATGCTAGTTGAAGAATCTTCTTGTCAATAATGATGTTATGAATCAATCTATAGAGGATAGTCGTGATCTTAAATGCGTTGTGTCATCTCTGGATAGATCAGGTGTGCAGCAAACACGAAGTGACAAGGATATTCAAAACACGGGTCGTAATGATCACTCGATACTGATCACAGGGGTAGTGGTGGTCTAGTGGATAGTGAGTTGGACTTGGGATCGGAAGGTTGTGAGTTCAAATCCCGCCTGAAGCCACACCACTACTAGTGTGCCCTTGGGTAAGGCACTTAGCCCTCAGTTACTCCAGGGGGAATGTCCCTGTAATTAATAATTGTAAGTCGCTTTGGATAAAAGCGTCTGCTAAATGGCAAAATTTAATTTAATTTTAAAAATTTAATCACTCAGGTTTATTAAACAGAAGGAACTGCATACGAAATGAATGTCTTCTGGTATCTGAGATCAGCATTAGACAATCACACAACAGCCAAGGATGGTTTAAATACTCATTGTATCACAGTTGTTACATCGTAATAATCAACACATCAGCCAGCCCTGTCGCCTCAGCTCACGCAAGACACCCAATGTCGGTGCCCCTGGGAGTCAGATAAGGTCTGCCGAATGCCAGCCAGTCTGCCAGATGCAGAGACCATCGTCTCTAAACATGACAGACAAGAGCAGAACAGTGTGATCCTGTACTGACACAGATTATATTGTAAGAAATACATAAGATCTAACATAGAGAGTTTTTTTTTTTTTTTTGACCTTTTATGATGATCTGGCCAAGAGGCCCCGGCAATAATAAAAACAAACATATAAACAGAAATACACCACCAGGTCAACTCAAAGCAATACATACAATACGTGAGCCCGGCAAAGACAGTGAAGATAAAATAAATTAAAACAAAGTCAACTAACCTATGTGTGAAGGCGGAGGGGGGGGGGGGGGGGTTTGAAGTTTATTTTCGAAAATGGTAAGTGCTGTGAGTTTGAGTGTGTTCTGCAAGGTGGTCCAATCACTTGCTGCAGCAAAGTGAGGGTATGCTAGTGAGTGTCAGTGAGGGTTAGGGTTAGATGATGGTTTCATATCCTGGTCCCCTCCCGTAGATATGAAGCAGTTGGAGCAGGACACGGTGATGGGGGTGGAGTCTCTGCTGATCCTCTGCAGTCAGGATGACAGCCCTGGAGCCCAGGTCACGCTCAAGGTGCCTCTCACACCCCTCCACCACGACTCTGTCCTCTCTCCTTACACCTCTAACACCCCTCCACCACCAGTCTCTCTCTCTCTTTACACCTCTAACACCCCTCCACCACCCGTCTCTCTCTCTCTTTACACCTCTAACACCCCTCCACCACCACCAGTCTCCATCCTCTCTTCTCACACCCTGCCTCTTTTTTTCTCCTCCTTTCAACTCACTGACTCCCTCCTCCTCCTCCTCCTCTCCAGACGGCCCTCACCTCGTTGGTCCAACTGCTGAAGAGTCGCCCTCACCTCAGCCAGTCAGCGGTGGAGTTCCTGCTCTGCCAGCTGCACTCGGCCCGCGACCCCTCCCGCGTCCTGCTGTGCCACGCCCTGGCGGCCATCGCCACGCAGGAGCCGGTCCTGGGGGAGGGCATGCTGGGGGATCTGGTGGACCTGTACAGGGTGGCCAGCCACTCCTCCACTGACAGACAGCAGGAGCTACTGGTGAGAGGCAGAGAGACGCCGGAGATGTTGTGAAATGGAACGACTGATTTACAGACTCAAGTTCTAACGTCTTCTGCTTGTTTACCCACGTTTTAGAGAACCTAGGAAGACTGGATGGGTGTTTATGCACGTTTGACGACTGTCTCTATAAAAGCTGGTGAAGGCCCTAAGCACTAAGGAATAAAACTGATTCTTATAACGGTCTTTTAAGACAATAATTTTTTTTTTTTTTTTTTTTAATATTGCCTTTAAATGACAAAATAATTAAATGATGATTATATAATGATTAAAGCACTTTGAGCTGCATCGTTTGCAGGAATAGTAGCAATCAAATAAAAGTTATTATTATTATATTAAAGTTATTATTATTCTTTTACATGATGTAAAGCTTCTTTTTTTTTTTTTTTGCTGCATTCCAAAGACTCAGATGGATCATGGTGTCCTGTTCTGACATCATTCCATGACTCGTTCCATGCTGTGCCCTCTGACCCCTGCCCCTGCAGGTGTCCCTGGCCACGTGGTGTTCTCTGACCTCTGACCCTCAGGTGTCCCTGGCCACCGGGGTGTTCTCTGACCTCTGACCTCTGACCCTCAGGTGTCCCTGGCCACCGTGGTGTTCGTGGCCAGCCAGGCGTCTCTCTCGGCGGAGGTGAAGACCGTCATCAAACAGCAGCTGGAGAACGTGGCCAATGGCTGGACAGTGTACCGCATCGCTAGGCAGGCCTCCCGCATGGTGAGTACCAGACAGACAGACAGACAGACCTCCTGCATGGTGAGTACCAGACAGACAGACAGACAGGCCTCCCGCATGGTGAGTACCACACAGACAGACAGACCTCCCGCATGATGAGTACTAGACAGACAGACAGGCCTCTCGCATGATGAGTACTAGACAGACAGACAGACAGACAGGCCTCCCGCATGGTGAGTACCAGACAGACAGACAGGCCTCCCGCATGGTGAGAAGAAGAGAGGAGAATGTTTTATTTGCCATGCAATCATCTTGTCAGTCAATTGTTGGAATGTGGTATTTTTTTGCTCTAGAGACACAGGGTCAGCACCCCTGGAGCAATTAGGGGGGTTAAGTGCCTTGCTCAAGGGCACATGCAGCTCCCTTCCTGGGGGATCAAACCAGGAGGTTTGATAGGCTGTTGTAAAGCACTTTGCAATACAGCGGTAATATAAGTTCAGTCCATTTACCGTTTTTACCATTTCATGAGCAAGATTGAATGAATAACGTTTCGTGAAAGCGTTGTGTATCTTGTAGCTTTCCCAGATCACCCAGCTGTTCCAAACGAATGTGAATCTCTTTTTTAAATATTTTTTTCTGACAGATACAGTGACAGACAGGAAAGTAAGGAGAAGAAGGGAGAGAGGGCATGTGTCAGCAGGGCATGGGCTGGATTCTAACCCATGCTGACATGGGCATGTGTGTACTGTAGACCGCGGTGCTAGACCACTGGACCACCCCAGGTCACAAATGTGTTATCTCTTTTTTTGTTGTTGTCCTCCAGGGCTGCCATGAGTTCTCCAGCGAGCTGTACCAGAGCCTGCGGACCCGCGTGGCCTCGGAGCACTTCTACTTCTGGCTGAACAGTCTGAAGGAGTTCTCCCAGGCGGAGCAGTGCCTCAGCGGCCTGCAGGACGGCGACTACAGCGCCGCCATGACCGCCATCGCAGAGGCCCTGCGATCCTACCAGAAGGGCATCGCCTCCCTCACGGTCATGTGACTGAACTGTCTCCCTCTTTGTCGTTTTTTGTTGTTGTTGTCGTCTGAGTGACAGCACCTGCATCATTTACATTTTACATTTTTTTTGCATTTAGCAGACGCCTTATTCCAAAGCGACTTTGTGACAATCGATACATTTCACTAAGCAAGTGAATCAGCAGTTCACCAGTCGTAGCAGGAAGAGTAATCTAGCTTAGGCCAGGGGTAATTGGCAGTCAATGTGATAGACATTGGAGAAACAGTACAAGGGGGGAAGCAGGTATCTCAGGAGATCCAGTGCTGGGGGGTAGGAGAGTTCTCAGGAGACACAGTGCTGGGGGGTAGTAGATGTCTCAGGAGACACAGTGCTGGGGGGTAGGAGAGTTCTCAGGAGATCCAGTGCTGGGGGGTAGGAGAGTTCTCAGGAGATCCAGTACAGGGGGGTAGGAGAGTTCTCAGGAGATCCAGTGCTGGGGGGTAGGAGAGTTCTCAGGAGGCACAGTGCTGGGGGGTAGTAGATGTCTCAGGAGACACAGTGCTGGGGGGTAGGAGAGTTCTCAGGAGATCCAGTGCTGGGGGGTAGTAGAGTTCTCAGGAGACACAGTGCTGGGGGGTAGTAGATGTCTCAGGAGATCCAGTGCTGGGGGGTAGGAGAGTTCTCAGGAGACACAGTGCTGGGGGGTAGTAGATGTCTCAGGAGACACAGTGCTGGGGGGGTAGCATCAGTCATGTGTATATCCCATTGGCATGGCTTCATTCACTCGTAGTGCAACTAACTCTTAATCAGGGACCCTGGTTATCACCTGTAGTCCTCGTGCCCCACACGGTACTGACATGGTACTGACATTACTGACATTCCACCTCTTCCTCTCCTCCTGCAGGCTGCCAGCACGCCCCTGAGCCCTCTGACCTTCCAGTGTGACTTTGTGAAGCTGCGCATCGACACCCTGCAGGCCCTGTCGCAGCTGATCTGCACCTGCAACAGTCTGAAGACCAGCCCCCCCCCGGCCATCGCCACCACCATCGCCCTCTCCTCAGGCAACGAGCTGCAGCGCTGTGGGCGCATCGCCATGCAGGTACGGGCCGGGGAGGGTCAGACTAGGAGAGGAGAGGAGGAGGTCCATGCAGGTACGGGCCGGGGGGGGTCAGACTAGGAGAGGAGGAGGTCCATGCAGGTACGGGCCGGGGGGGGGTCAGACTAGGAGAGGAGGAGGTCCATGCAGGTACGGGCCGGGGGGGGCGGCTAGGACAGGAGGGCCTAGATGGAACACTGGAACATACAGTATGGAGCTGCTTACCTGGATGGAGATTAAGCCTAATCAAAGACTACTCGAGGCAAGGCAAGTTTATTTGTATAGCACATTTCATACAACAGGGGCAATTCAAAGTGCTTTACATACAACATTAAAAATACAGCAAGAAAATATAAGAAGTAAATAGACAAAACATTCAACAAGACAATAGTTAATGGATAAAAGACATTGATAGAAGTGTTTGTGTTTACAATACATCTTCAAAGGATATTTTCGATTGAGTGCAGGATCGAAATTTCAATTTAGTGCAGGATGAGGCCTAAATTTGTCTCCAGGAAACCACCAGCCCCATACTGTTAGAGTCTGTACCAGCAATGATAATATAAGTATCTACATCTCTCTTCTTCTCTCTCAGATGAAGGTGTCCATGGACGACTTCAGGAGCATCGCCGCTCGCTACGCCGACCTGTACCAATCCTCATTTGACGCCGACTCTGCCACCCTCCGGAACGTGGAGCTGTATCCTTCTAAGATAAAGGGGTTGCAGGGGTAGTGGTGGCTCAGATGATAGTGAGTAGAGGTTGCAGGGGTCGTGGTGGCTGAGGGGACAGTGAGTAGGACCGGTGTTCAGAAAGTCAGAGTTAAAATCCCCACCTGGGAACACCACCACTAGTGTGCCCTTTTTTACTCCAGGGAGACTGTAATCTGTAAATTGTAACTCGCTTTGGATAAAAGCGTCTGCTAAAATGGTTAAAATGAGGACAAACACATCTTGGTAAATGGACTGACTTATATAGCGCCTTATTCCAAAGCGCTTTACAATGGCCTCTCATTCACACACATTCACACACCAATGGCGGCAAGCTACCATGCAAGGCACCGGCCCGCTCATTGGGAGCAATTTAGGGTTCAGTGCCTTGCCCAAAGACACCTCGACATGTGGCCAGCCCGGGCTCGAACCTCCGATCTGCCGACCTTGCGATCATTAAACGCCGGCTCTACCTCCTGAACCACAGACTTGACTCTTGTCATCCAAAGTAACTTGTGTGGGTGTTCTTTGTTGATAAGCTGCTGTCATGTGTGTGTCTCTTTAACTGGCTAACCCAGACAGCAACAGAGCTGCTTGCTTGTGTCCCACGTCATCGAGGCTCTTATACTGGACCCTCACTCCGCCAGGTAAGAGCTTTGGACGTTATATTCACACAGTGAATGCTTCATATCTAACAGGTTGTTATATTCACACACTAGTGAATGTTTCATATCTAACAGGTTCACCATTTCTTTCCCATCCCATTTCTCCTGCAACAAATTCCTTCCAAAAACTATGTGTTGTTGATGTGTGATTCTAATTGAAATGTAAACCAAACCAGATTGCGACCACACACATTCTTATCTGTCTGTTCAACCTGCCCTTCAGCTTCCAGGAGTACGGGGTCACCCAGGGGTCGGTTCAGGCAGAGAGTGAGTATGAGAGGCGGATGATGTCGGTGTTCAACCACGTCCTGGAGGAGGTGGAGGGCCTGAGTAAGAAGCACCCTCCCGTCTCTTACCTGGTGAGGCTTTCAAGCTGCTAGAAATTTATATAATTATAAATAATTCATACTTACTCAGAGAGTGTTTATATGACTCCACTTGCAGCCCATTTGAGACTAATGTGAGAGAATATTTTGTCGCATTCTTGATCTTTTGAAACCTGTTCTATGGAAAGTTCTATGGACTTCTCCTCATAATGCTACTTTCTTCTGCATTGGGTGAGACAAATACTAATGCAATACAAAATACTGATACTAAATGAATACTGTTTGTTTTGAATGTTTATTTAGCATACAGGTTGTCTCTGTGACGCTGTCATAGCTCTACTCAAGGTGCCACTGTCCCTCCAGAGGTACTTCTTCCAAAAGCTCCAGTCAACCAGTATTAAGGTAACTCATATTACAGTGCACTAACTATACATGTGACAGCAGCTGGTGAAAGCGGGAACAAGTCGGCAACCGACCAAATGTTGTTCTGAAAAAAAGAAAAAAAAGAACACACTCTAGCTTGTCAAGTCAAAATATTGCAATGCAATGGATTCGGTGAGTAATCCCCACTGTAGAGTAGTGGGGATTACTCACTGCTACCTAGTTAGTGTAGAGTAGTGGGGATAATTGATTGGGTGCCTTGTTCTGCTGTCACATACGCTGCACTCTGCAGATGTACTGTGTTTTAATTGGTCCTTTTCTTTAGGTGCTTTTTATGTATTGTTATCATATTATATAATTCATCGAACTAGTTAATAGGAACATAGGAACATTTTATTCTGATTGACTTTAATTTAATCAAGACTTGTTTTAAATGTTTGTTTTTCCAGCTGGCTCTCTCTCCCTCCCCCCGGACCCCGAGCGAACCAATCCCTGTCCAGAACAACCAGCAGCTGACTCTGAAGGTCGAGGGGGTGGTACAGCATGGCTCCACCCCTGGACTGTTCCGGAAGATCCAGTCAGTTTGCCTCAGTGTCAGCTCCACTCTTCCGACTAAGACGGGATCTGACTTCAAGGTAATGGCTTCAAGGCATTGTATGTGATAATACATGATTCCCACCCTTTGGAACTCTCTCCCCTCTCAGGGCTTACACACCGGCAGTTCCGAACGCCGGTTCGCGTTCGCGTACCGAAACCTCCGAACGTTGGCGCTGTCTGGCGAATGATAGACTGGTATGAACGCGGGCTCGTTCGCCAGACAGCGCCAACGTTCGGAGGTTTCGGTACGCGAACGCGAACCGGCGTTCGGAACTGCCGGTGTGTAAGATCCACAACGCCCCTACCCTGGACACCTTCAAATCAGCCCTCAAAACTCATCTGTTCACCAAGGCCTTTGGCCCCTAGTTTAGTTTTGGCGCTGCTGCTGTCTCTGTGGTTTTTTTCTGTTCTGTCTGTGACTTTCTGTCTGTAAATTCTGTAAAGCGTCCTTGGGTTTGTGAAAGGCGCTATATAAAACCGTGATATTATTATTATTATTATTATATGATCATGGATTTTTTCCAGTAATTAAATATAGACTTTCTATTAGAATAGCTATGAGGTTCTTGTGCACAAAGTAATGACTGACGAATTATATTATATACATCGTAGTGGTGTGATTGATGTATTACTTCATGCAGTTGCTGTTATACATTTGCTTCAATGTCTTTAGACAGTCTGTTTAGTGTTTAGAAAAACAGAAAAATGGTACGACTGCAGTGGTTCAGCATCATGAGTACAGCTCTCATAGGGTTAAACGTGCATGTGTGTTTAACTGTTTACTCCCCCTTGCCTTTCCTTTCAGATTCCATTGGAGAGTAAGACCAACGAGATCGAGCAGAGGGTAGAACCCCACAATGACTACTTCAGCACCCAGTTCCTGCTGAACTTTTCCATCCTGGGAACGCACACGGTCACCGTGGAGGCCTCGGTGGTGGATGAGAGCGGTATCGAGTGGAAGACGGGGCCCAGAACCACGGTGTCCGTCAAGTCCCTGGAGGACCCCTACTCCCAGCAGCTACGCCACCAGATGCAGCAGCAGCAGCAGCAGGGACAACAGCAGGCAGCACAGCAGGCAGCACAGCAGGCAGCTGCCCAGCCAGCTCCTCAGAGGAGTGTGTACGCCCGTTTCCAGTAACACTCCTCCTAGAACCTCCACTTTATGGCCTAGTTCTAGTTAAATGTCTTTGTGTTTTTTTTTCCATGAAGTTGCTGTCATTTCTGTCAGGTCAATGATCAAAGAAAAGGAATGGAGACAGAGCTGTTGATCTGTATTGGGACATTGCAGCCTGATTTCCTGACCACAGATTTATTAAGCCAAAAAATATTTTTGTCCAGGACAACAAGGCAAATCTGTCCAGCAAACCAGCCCGACCTACCCAGGGTATTCTGGATGTTTTTTTTTTACTTTTTATTAAAAGTGACTACAATGTGAGTGTGTTTGACTTATTAATGTGTATGTGAATAAAGTATGTTTATAGAAAAAAAGAAATAAAACAGCAGTATCAGCACTCAGACTACAGTCTTTAATTATTCATTTGTTTTACATTATTAGGATTTCTGGAATTCTTCTATCTAGAATAATTATCTTCTGAAACTCAGTGGGTGGAGATAGTTAGAGCAGATGTCTTTATTTCAAAATGACAAAAAATACAATTTCAGTGGGAAAACTCAGCTCTGCAGGTTTGAAGATGATCCATGGCCATGTGTGGTAATTTGGGAAACGCAGTATATTAACTTGACCTATGACATTTCCAAGTTCATATGATTTCTTCGAGTATGAGCCTGCGAAGATGTAGGGTAACCAAAATTACAACTATGTACTCCTGCTCCAGAGATATGTCATCTCTGCGTGGCCATTTGGATTATTTGGGTGGGCAAAAGCAACAATGTAAAGAGGATGTGTGGTTCTCCAGCTGCACAGCCGCAGAGAGGAATGGATGCGAGGAGATCGGCCCAGAAGATCACCGGCGCCCCCATCCCCTCTCTGGAAGAGCTGTACAACACACGCTGCCTCAGGAAGGCCTCCAAGATCTCCAGAGACCCATCCCACCCTGGGTACGAACACTTTGCTCGGCTGCCCTCGGACAGGCGGTTCAGGACCATGTTCGCAAGGACAAACAGACTGAAGCTCAGCTTCTACCCCAGGGCCATTCAGGCCCTGAACACAGCAAAGACCTAGGTTCTAGGCCCTGGACAATCTAGACAATTTGATGGCAGCTACTAGATTGAAATCAAGTGCAATACTGAAACACAACTGTGAACATTTCAAACCTGCAAACTGCGACACTTTAAATGAATGTGCAATAACACTATGTGCAATATGACAACCCTCGGGTACATAAGGTTCAGAGATAGGAAATGTTAGAATAGGTATAGCATAGCATAGAGTACAGCACAGTGTTTTATTTGTATAGTATAGTATAGTGGATAGTGTACATAGCCTTTATTTATGTAAACCAGCTCTTTTCCCTTCTTGTTTTTAGTTTTTTTTTTCCTAGCACCAGGGGAGCCCCTGCTCCCAAATTTCGTTGTTTGGTACCTGTACTATATCAATGACAATAAAGACCATTCATTCATTCATTCAAAACACACACCCTACCTAGATACATACAATGTGCAGGTTTTATTTATTTTACAAACATCATTGGCAACTGACATGCAGTTTAGGGGCAGGAGATGGGCACCTGCCCAATAGTAATTAGCGTTTTTCTGACAATAATATAGGTTTTGGATTGGTGGTTTTTGGTGGATTTAGCGGTTTTGAGACTGTGGCTAGGCTGGAAATTGTCAATCCCATCTGGCAACCCTGCATCGGAAACCCGCGCGAGAGTAGCGCGGCTGTTTAAAGGGGAACTAAGCGATTAAAAGGAGACATTTTTGCCGACGGAAACTGTTCTGAGAAATCTAAACACGTTTATCGTTTATTGTCGTTATTATACATTTATCCCCCCGAAAATACATGTTAATGTAATTAAATCTAATACTGGAGTTAGAATAAAAACACACATCACAGATACCTTTTTGATACTTTATCTACCAGCGTCCTCGATTACCTTGTATCATCAATTACCTTGTCTATCCACAGGATGGCGGTAGAACCACACCGTGCTGATGAAGGATCTCTGGACTCAAATCTCAGCTGTTCAATCAGGCCTACCTGAAATTCTTCCATTAGAAAAATTCGGAATATTATATAACAGACACAGACAAAACAGTCAAGCTTTCATTTGAAACACCATAATTATCTTGACTGACAAAGTCATTTTAGCCAGGCAAATAATGATCTCCCTTCGTCCTTACTGAATGTGTAATGTATGTCAGGTGTAGGTATATGGCTCTGCTCGGCACAGGTCCTTATTCATGGAGGGTTTCTACAATATTATGGGATAGAATAGAATGTTCAATGGATGCCTGGTGACACAAAACTGATTAGATAACAAATGTTATGCCAAATAAAAATAGCATTATTCTTTGGAACAATAAAAGTCTTTAAATCTTTTACAAACCCAGAAACACTATCACGATTAAAAGAGAAACAGTCCTCTTTGCATGCCTATGGCCCGTTGGGTAACAGTGTGGGGCATATAGCATGTAATTGAGAAGCCACAGGACACAATACACTCTCTGTCCCACAGGGATAATGACTATGAATGCCTGCCCTGTAAATCAATGTCTGGGGAGACATAGCGTGTTAAACATTGTTAGCAGTTGACCTCGCATAGAGACGGTTACACCCTGTATGAAGTGTTATGATCTGCTCTTATCACAGGCACGGATACCCCCTTACATTGCTTATTGATTTACGACTCACATTGCCAGGCATGTTTGCACTTTGACATGATCATTCCCCTTCAGTTTGACTGCAAGAGGGTTGAGCTGGCTGGCAGCGAGGCTGGAGAGAGAGAGTGTACAGCTACAATTACAGTGTTGTTGAAACTGGATCTATAAAAACATCACTCTCTCTACCCATGGACATTGATAGCCCTTGTTCAAGACTAATCGAACCATCTAGTATCTAATATCTAGATAGCCCTTGTTCAAGATTGAATGATAACAACAATCGCTAGGAGGCGTGAAATGAGCTAACTGCCGCCATATCACCAAGCAAGCCTAACCCTTGTTATGATGTTATGTTCATAACACCGGCACAAGTTGACAGGCTTGTTAGCGACATTATCTAAATTCCAATTACGTCCGTGGCACGTTGTCCAAAAGGGTCACTGTCACCACAACTGTTTCCATGGCAGCAACGTCATTGTTGCACAGGTTGTAGGTTGATGGCAACCGAGATTGCAAAAAAACATGGTGTTTTTTCCTCAGTGATGGAGTCACATGATCAGGAAGGCCCCATCCCTCGCTGTGTCTCCTCTCTCTGTCCTGCTGTCACACGCTGACACGCTTCGGGACACGACGCAGCTTGCTGCCTGTCTGTCACCGCAAAGGTCGTATCAACGGAGGTCTGTGACACCAGCGTCTCTTCCTAAGCCAATAGCGACGGGGCGCTGAACGGAAACCTGACGACCAAAACAACAGTGATCGCCGGGGGGGCTTCGGAGCCACACGCTAACGTCTGACGGCCGATAGGGCATCTGTGGCTCAGGAGGAAGAGCCGGCATCTAATGATCGCAAGGTCGGTAGATCAGCGGTTTGAGCCCCGGCTGGCCACATGTCGAACTGTCCTTGGGCAAGACACTGAACCCCAAATTGCTCCCAAAGAGTGGCCCGGCACCTCACATGGTAGCTTGCCGCCATTGGTGTGTGAATGTGTGTGTGACTGGGTGAATGAGAGGCCTGTTTATGTGTATCTCGTGCCCCTGTCTGAGGCGTTAGGTCACTGGTGTCACACACACACACACACACACACACACACCCGGTCCTCACAGAAGGTGGTGCTGCCTGGAGTGTGTGACCTGCTGTTGTCGTGACATTCATCTGACGGCTATTTCTGTCCCCCCTTGCAGGTCACCCTGGCCTTCGCCGACACAGCTGGAAGTTTTTAGTGTTTGCAGACTCAAGCGGAGCAGCCGAACACACAACATCCATCAAGGGACAAGCAGCCGAGCGTGAGAGAGAGAGAGGGACCCCTGCTCTGCAGAGACAACCGTGCTTAAGATATGCACCACGCACCGCACGGCATCCTGGGAAGAGACAGTGTATCTGTGGTGTGTCAGGGGTTTGTGTTGTCGCACTGATGTGATCACATCTCAAATGGACTGCACTTATATAGCACCTTATTCCAACGCACTTTACAATAGCCTCTCATTCACCCAGTCACACACACATTCACACACCAATGGCAGCAAGCTACCATGCGAGGTCATGGCCAGGCCCACTCATTGGGAGCAATTTGGGGTTCAGTGTCTTGCCCAAGGACACTTCGACATGTGGCCAGCCGGGGCTCGAACCGCCGATCTGCCAACCTTGCGATCATTAGACGCCAGCTCTACCTCCTGAGCCACAGCCTCTACCTCATGTGTAGATAATTAGGATTCCCTCTGTGAGCACCAGCAGGACCACACACTGGCCTGTAAACCAGCCAGCAGCCCTGACTCGTTGCTGACCGATCTGGGGTCCTCTCTCCTCCGCTGTTTGATACCAACCTCCTCTGTGCATCTTTAATCCCATTTTCCAGCTCACTTCCCAGTGCCTTGTGTCCTGGCTTCTCATTGGCTGCCTGCAGCATGTGGCTCTTCCAAAGACCCCCGGCCACCTCCTCCCTCCCCCCCCTCCCCTCCCCTCCCCCATCGCTCCAGCTGCTATGGCAATGACATGCCAGACTGCCCCATCTTCGTTCCTGCTCACCCTAAACGTAACATTACTACATCTGCCACTCAGGCAGCTTAACAAGTGTCAGCGAGATTTAGTGCTCACAACTTACAACCTCATAGTGGTTTATGTATATCTGGTAACACATGTAATTGCTACCATCTGGGTTATGCTTCCCCTGTGCCAAAATGAGCCCACCATAAGACAAGACATCCCTGCAGTTGGAGATATACCCCCCATGCAGAGCAAGAGGAAGTAGGGTGGCGGTTACTCTGCTCTCTAACATGGAAACCCGACGTCCCCCAAGCTGAAAGCAGAGCTGAAAGCAGAGCTGTAATGTAAACCGTCGGCTCTCGTTGTCACCAACGAAAGACGCTACAGTTAAACAACGGACGGGCGCAGTCAGACCAATGCAAACAAAGGCTTCAGTTACCTGGAGACGGTGTCTGCCTTCAGCGCTCCAGTCGATAGCGAAAGGGGAAATTAACATGACTATAGATCATCCAGCACAGGACGGCATGTCACAACACATGTCAATACAGAGGGTTTATTGTCCTCGCTTGTCATCGCAGAGAGACAGAATACTAGCCTAAAGGCCGTTATTCTCTCAAACTTGCTGCCTCGTTTCACTCTGAATTCTTCTTTTGTCGAGCCTCGCCTACTGTACAGAACTCAGTATGATATGAAACATGCTCCACTGAGTACTGTAACAGTGAGGCAAGTCTCAACATTTATAATACAATTAAGTTTATTATGACACATTCTAGCATTGTGACATCCGCTCACTGCAGCAGCATCAGTGTGTTAGTGATAAGATGAATGTCAGATGAATGCGGAGACCGAGAGGTGTTGCTTCCTTATGATATTTAATTAATGCTCGAGATAGACAATTAAGATAAAGTTTAATCCATTACACAGCGCTGGGCCAGCCTCTCTCAACACACGGCAAGCAACGGTGAGAGACTCGCGCCTAATGACACTTTGCAGCGGCCTTATATGCTAGATTTCCGCTGACACCGGAAACAGCTGTCCCTTGCCAATCATCGGTCACCCGTCATACATGTTTACATACTAAAGTTAGAAGCTAGCTTGCCTCTGCTTCCCTACCATAACGGTTTGTTTGTTCCGGTCACCAGTTACCTGACTCTCAGTCAGCTGACCGTTCGTTCCCAAATATACTGATCTATTGACCCCAGTACCCATATAAGTCTACCACCTGGCTGACCACCACAAGGCTCCCCTGTCCTTAGATCCCAACTGGTCCCCATCTCTATATTTGGCTCAGGTCCAGTTACAGAAACGCATGCTGACTCAGAGTGGTCAGTTTATGTCCTGAGAGTGGACACACTTAAAGTATGTTTAAGGTTACACAATGAGTATTGCAATATTTGATAGGCACACAGCATCTTGCACATAGCTACACAAAACGCATCATATCAGCTCACTCTTTTTTGTCTTCTCTAATGGACAGTAACTTTAATTATTTCTCTTTCTTTCCCCATGGTTGAGATCCCGCATTCCTCCCCCGGAATCGTCTTTAAATGACTTTTCCCATGGACAAATGCAAGTTCCCAGTCATGTGGCCTGACAAAGTGAACAAACATCTCACTCCACAATTGACTTGGCATGAGTAAAAGGTCACTTTGTGGTTAACTACTCTGATTAATAATCACCTCCTTTGGATAAAAACCTTTGTTGTTTAAAGGAGAAAATATCCAAATAGGTTTCTCATTGCTATGTCTAACTACTCATTACAAATGAAGTAGGTATCATTTCCATCATTAATTCAAATCACATGTTTTTCCATAGTTTGTTACATAATTATACATTTTTTAACAAATAGGGATATCGTCAATCCTTTTCTTTAGGTGTCTTCGATATCCTAGGTCGATCTTCAACAGAGGGACCATCATGCTTTTCCGGTCGCAATGAGGCACTATCTGAGACGCTGGAACATTGTTGTCTTTCGCCTTCTCGTCCTCTTGTATTGTTGCTGTGTTATTGAGAGACTCACAGTAGAAATTATTTCATTCACCCTCATGCTGCTTGCTCAAATGTTTTAACAGTGTTATTGAAACTCTAAATCCTTACCCCCTACTTTTCTCTCCCCTATTGTTCTATGTCCCCATTGTCTGATCTTAAAGGTTTACTCCTGTTGTGGTGAATACGTACAACAATTGTCAACAAACTGGCAAACTCCTGCAACTGAGTCTAGTGCGCTATTTGGTTTAACTCCCTGGATGTCACGACGCATGCGAACAAGATTAGTGTCAGAGTCTTCAGTTAAAGTAAAGTCTGTTTCGTTAGTTAACACCCAGAGCGTATACAGAACCGATAGAATTGTGGCCATCCATCTTATGCACAATGAGGCCAGGATCACACGGTGTCTCCCGTCACGCATCGTCTGTCCGGTATCTCTTGTCCTAGTTTCAATCTTAATTCACAACAACATCAAGAATAATTGTTAATAGCAGAGATAGTCATCATTATGGTACTGAAATCAGTAATCGTTTCATAATACGTGTTTTCCCCTTTGCTTGGTTCTCATCGTCAGAGTTGAGAGTGGGTTGGGCCCCCTGTGGTCCCCCCCATCTAGTGAGTTATGCACTTGCCTGCTGAGACATTTTTAGATACAGGGATTGCACAATCGTTAAGTACAGGTAGACAGACATTTAGTTTCTCTCAAAATGGTTAACTCGTCCTTCATCAATGCTCCTAGAGGAAACAAAAAGATTTGTCATTTGAAGTTCATGCCATGGGTATTCAAACTAGGACGTGTTGTGAAAACCGTGAACCGTCCCTTTAATATCCAAATCAGTTCTTCAATACTTAGTTTATTTACTGTCAATGTGCAATCTGAGTCAATTCCCATAAGCATACTTTTAATGAGGTAGATAGGTTCTATTCTACCCGTATGTTAAAAATTCTGATCACAATCGTTACTGATGGCTTGAATCCTTCCCCGTTGGTCTATGTACACTATGAGCTTATTTTGCATTAATATTTACATTTGCTGTGAACATTTAAATGTTCTATCCCTTTCTTATAGTCAAATATTTCTCAGTCAATCACCCGTTGGTTTTAGTAGATTTATCAGAGACATTC
This sequence comes from Nansenia antarctica, assembly GCF_963989245.1. Lineage (NCBI taxonomy): Eukaryota > Metazoa > Chordata > Actinopteri > Argentiniformes > Microstomatidae > Nansenia > Nansenia antarctica. The sequence continues at coordinate 68,330,419 of NC_137674.1, forward strand.
TTGAGTCAGTGTGAATGGTTCTTTATCATAAATGTTGCATCAATGTGTAATGCTCGTGCATTCAGCTGTTGGCCGATTAACACTGTTGATTGTGTAAAATACCGTCATATTCATATGTGTAATTGCTTTATCAAAGTCTGTAGTCTGTCATGTCATTATCATGTTTCCGCTTTCAAACAGAAAAACAACATTTTCGTTTACAGTTACACAGAGAATTATCATTTGTGGTTTCCCCTTTCTCTCATCCGTCAATCGTTCACTGTCATTTCAGCCCCCACTTCTGTTAGATCGGCCCTCAGCAACGCCCCCGTTGTTAGTCCGTCGCTCATTTTCCCTGCAGTTTCTCGGTTCTGTCAGGAGATAGAATTGGCAAGAGTTGTGTTGTCCGTTCGGGATTATTCATCAATCAAAATGTCACATATTCCTCTTTGCTTGTGTGAACATCAACAGTCATCAATGCATGTCTCTGTTTACTAAGTAAATTCAAATGTTACGCTTACTGAGTCAATGCAGAATTGTATGATAATTACAATAAGAGACAACTACATTTTCATGTCTAACACTTCTATGTGTTCTCTGCGTGTCTGTGTCACCGAGCTGCGTCTTGTTTGCAAGGGCAGTTCTATTAATAGTGTTGTTTCAGAGCGTCGTCCCTGGTGCAGCGTTGTGGAGCAGTGTTTCACCCCTCGTCTCTTTACCACTTTTCTGCTGTTGGTGCTAAGCTATTTAGCTTGTCCTGAAAATACAATAGTTATTCATTTCACTCTTTATCATTTGTTTACAATATGTTAATCAATACAAGGATTATTATTACTTAACTCAATGATTTCCCTATAACTCTATCACTCGACATGCTTCACGTAAGACTTCATTACCCATAATGCTTAGTATTCATTCCAACCCTCTAGTTCCGTGTATTGCGCCAGCTCCAAGACTTGTGGTTGGTATCGCTTATTAAACAATCCCAAAGCTTCTAATTCCCTTATTCGTTTTTCAATCAATGCTGGTGTCATTGAGAAAATGTCTGGTGTCGATAATTTGAAGTTTTTCGCATCGTCTCCAATACCATCTAGAATCATATTTGTAAAGAATGCGTTAGGTTTGTCATCTAATTCCAAATTCGCCTTTTCTCTCCAGGTATTTTGGAATCTGATTACAAAGTCAGACATTGTTTCATTAGGCTTACGTTTACAATTCAGAATTTGTGAGATATCACGGTTTTGGCTAGCATGTTTGTTTAGAAATTTAGTTAATTGTTCAATGTGAGTCACTTTGTGTTGTTTATTAAACCATGGGAATCGTTCATTAATTGTATTACCTCTACATGGCCCATCATTATCTTCATTCAAAGTTTCACAAGCATTTATCAAAGTATCAATTTCAACATCTGGCATTAACGTGATCAGAATGTATCTTAAATCCGTGCCATTCAAATTACCATGTAGCAACATTGTTTCATACCAATTTATGAATCCTTTTGGGTTAATCAAGGGTCTGGGTGCGTCGACTATGATTGCAGATACGTCATTCAGGGTTAATGGTTTATACAGTACTTTCTCCTCTATATTTAACAATGGTGCCTGCACCTGAACCACGCTGCGTATCACAGTCTGCTCCGCCTGTTCCGGCTGTACGGGAGGAGACACGCTCCGTATCTCTTTTACCTTGGGTATAGGGTTAAACCTATTGTGTTCCTTCTTTCTGACAATATTACCAGGCCATTGATTAGACATTATTACCCATGCTTGATAGACTTCTTTCATGTAATCAATATCCCATAATGGGTCGCAAATGCTTTTGTTTGATATCAAATATTCATCAATAATCTTTAGTTTATTCTTTTCAAAACTCCCGATACTTGGGAAATTATCGTCACTCCATTCCGCAATCTTTGTTAGAAACGGTTCTGCATAGAATGGTCCTAATTTAAGTAAAATCCATCCTTTTGGTGTCACTGTATCAGTGTATTTTATCGGAATATCAATTGTGTGTGGATCAATTTCCAATAGTTTCTTAATAGATTTCTTTTCCCCTCGTGGCAAGTCCCTAACCGACTTGTACTTAATAATCCGTTTTTCACAATTTGCTGTCCTAGACATTCGATTCCCCATGTTTGATTAATTACACTGCACACAATGTTAGTAAAAAGGAATTCTTTTATCTAAATTGTCTCGTTAGAGCTTTATAGTTACACCATTCGTGTCATATACTTTAATTCAGTCTGTTGCATTGCGTCTCATCAAGGTCATTTAAATCCACGTCTCATCTGTTCTCTCCTGTCTCAATAAATCAATCTTGTCACTCAAATCTGTTGCGCTCTAACATTAACACAAATACCGTATCCGTTCAACTTCTTATCGTCCTACAACTGTCTTTTTACCGCTGACCTATATCTTTCATTATCATAAACCCACATTACTAGGCCACTTAAACACTTTCTTTAAATCACACTTCAAATTACATACCATAACCACTTGCGTGTCAATACCTTATTCATTTAACCATCTTAATCAACATTCTACTTCATAGTTTCAATTGACTCAAGCGTGCTGCAGTTCACCTTATTTCCTGTCACATACCTCAATATGTCTGTACCTTACAGATAACCATAAATAAAAACCCCCGGAATGCCCAATTCCGTTTAATCAATTCTTCTATGAATTAATCAATATCCAGTGTCAGTATTAATCTCCTCCAGAGTGACACCTAGCATCTCTGTCCTTTATAACGTATCCTAGATGTGGATTTATGACCTTCAATGTACACAGCAATACTCAAGCTTTAATATTTAGTCAATTTTAATCATTGGCCCCCCCATCATCAAATTCATCCCCTTTCCTTCATTCAAGGAAAAAATTACAGGTTTTTTTCTCTAGAACAACAATTCAGGTTAAGCACACAACCACACTGGTTTATCTGCCTTACCTGTCTCGCTGAATCTAGGATCCTGTTCGTTAAACGCCAATTTGATAAGATGAATGTCAGATGAATGCGGAGACCGAGAGGTGTTGCTTCCTTATGATATTTAATTAATGCTCGAGATAGACAATTAAGATAAAGTTTAATCCATTACACAGCGCTGGGCCAGCCTCTCTCAACACACGGCAAGCAACGGTGAGAGACTCGCGCCTAATGACACTTTGCAGCGGCCTTATATGCTAGATTTCCGCTGACACCGGAAACAGCTGTCCCTTGCCAATCATCGGTCACCCGTCATACATGTTTACATACTAAAGTTAGAAGCTAGCTTGCCTCTGCTTCCCTACCATAACGGTTTGTTTGTTCCGGTCACCAGTTACCTGACTCTCAGTCAGCTGACCGTTCGTTCCCAAATATACTGATCTATTGACCCCAGTACCCATATAAGTCTACCACCTGGCTGACCACCACAAGGCTCCCCTGTCCTTAGATCCCAACTGGTCCCCATCTCTATATTTGGCTCAGGTCCAGTTACAGAAACGCATGCTGACTCAGAGTGGTCAGTTTATGTCCTGAGAGTGGACACACTTAAAGTATGTTTAAGGTTACACAATGAGTATTGCAATATTTGATAGGCACACAGCATCTTGCACATAGCTACACAAAACGCATCATATCAGTTAGGGAGAATGTTCTCTGCTTGCTCAAGGGATCGCTGGTTCTCTTTGCATAAAATAACGCCTCAAACAGTGACATATCAAAGTAAGAGATGCTATTGAAGAGGAACTAAGCGGCGCACAGCTCAATAGCCAATCTTTGTGAGGCAGGAGGCAGATAGGAAAAAAACAAGTCAAGGCTTCCAGGAATCTTTTATGACCATCAGTTTTATTCCAGCACAATTTCTTTTGTGTTGTAAAATGGCTGTGCAGCTAGGAAGAAAGGGAGGAGTACAAAATGGAAAATTACAGACAGTTCTAGTATAATTTGTTAAAATTTTCCTAATGTCTTTGTTTCCTAAAACCCATATCTAGGAAAATAAACTTTTCCCTGCCTTTCTCTTTGGAGAGACAGTCAAAAAAAGATGACGCTTCATTTCCAGTCACTCTTACGTTGAAGGGCAAATCTCTCACAGGACCGGTGAGATGAAACCATAATATTTATGGGCGATCATTGAATTAGCTCTTTATCTCCCAAGCCAGCAAGCCCTCTCTGCATTTCATACACAGCCTTCCATGGTTAGAGGAGTCTACTACAACTAAATGCATCCTCTGTGCATTATTTCAACATCAGAATCTTCCCTGGCCTCCTAAGTGTTACTCCTAAGTGTAACCATTATGTTAAAAACATGTTTGTTTTGTTGACAGAATAGCTGCATCATTGCAGAGCCGTGTCTGGATTTCCCTTCAAAGTAAAGAGTGATTCCTTCCTCAATGGCCCAGGTTCAATAGGACCCCTGGTGCACCCCTCTTTCCCCCCCTAAACAGATAGAAAGGACTGGTTAGATCTAGTGGGAGAGGGGAAAGGACTGGTTTTAGAGGTGTGGTTTTCCACAGTGTTCCATAGATCAGGGGGAGTACCAAGGTGGGGGGGGGGGGGTTTGGGCTGAACCTGGGCCGATGAATCACTGAGCTATGCGACAGTGCAGGAGCGAAGAGCCTGGCCAAGCTCTGGTTTCATGAAGCACACAATAACATCCAGGTCAGAGGTCAAATAAAAGAGAACAGGGTAACACTGAGAAGTGACAGGTTCTAAACCTTGCTTTTTCTTTTCTTTTTTCTTCTTTAAAACATTCAACATAATTTCAAAGTAAAACAAATCAGAAATATTACGGACCAAGAGAGAGGAGTGGGGGGGGGGGGGGGGGTAGGGGGGGAGAGATAACGTTGCAGTCACTCACAACAATGAATTCTTCCTCAGCTTTGTTATGTACAAGATTAAACATACCATGACGTAAAGGACAACAGTTCAAGTAATTTAAAACGAAATAAAATCTGACCACTAACAGTGATTTGCCGTCAACTCTGATGTCACAGAGCAAAAAAAAACGACATTAATTATATATATATATATATCAAAAAAGGGGCGGGGGGGGGATGAGGAGACATCCACACACTCACTTAGGCAGGTTATGCTGTAAATGTACAGTAATGACACCTACGGATCTTTAAGCCAAAATCTCAATTTTAGAATGCTGAGCGTCAGGCTAGCTCTGTCTATAAAAAGTTTTTCTTCTTTGTAATTTTTTATATATGTCATTCCCCCACCCCATGACACACTAAGCGTATGGCTTAAATATTTGTAAAACTATGGAGTCCAATGGGGGGGAATTATTCAGCTTCTCTGGCTTTTCAGTCTGGCTCACTGAGATCCAATCCTAGGACAGAGATCCACTCTCTGCTCTGTGTAGCTGCACCATGGCCCTGTGTGTGTGTGTGTGTGTGTGTGTGTGTGTGTGTGTGTGTGTGTGTGTGTATGCGTTCGTGCATGCGTATGCACCAGTGAGGGCAGGAGTTGTAGAGAGAGGGGTGTTGAGGAGAAACCTATGTTACAGATGTAAACAAGTTATATTTTTTATGGGGGGGGGGGGGCTGGAATCAGAGTGCTGTCCCAGGAGCCATCAGTGTTCCGTCATCAGCATTTGGGCTCTGCCCACCCACACCACACCCCCCCCCCTTCCACACACCCCACCCCCCTCCCTACCTCCTACCCCCCCTGCAGCCCCCCCAATCTAAACCAGTCCCAACCAGAGCCTGACGTCATCGCCAGCGTCCCTTTAGGCCCTTTAGACGGGGACCACCAGTGTAAACACGACCCCCCTTCAGTCAGCTCAGAATACTTCTGTCTTCAGACAGAGAACGACACACAGATTCATTCAATAAAAAAACAACGTCTTGACCGACATCCACAACGACAGTCAGCGAAAAAAACCAACAACGACAACTTCAACAACAAATGCGATGGCCGTTGTTGGGGTTAAAGAGGGGAGGAAAGGGCGAAAACAAAAAAGTAGACAAAAACAAATAAAAACAGCAACAGCTACCGTTCAGGAATATTTCCTGGGGTGGAGGAGAGGGGAGGGGGGAGGGAGGAGGGGGTGGGCAGTATGGATCCTTAGTGCAATGGAGGCCAGAGGAGGGGTTGGCTGTGGAGTCTCTACATGTACATACAGCCCCTCTGTCTGGAGGGTGTGGCCCCAGCCAACCAATCAGCAGGCCTAGAGGTCCAGCTAGCCAATCAGCAGGCCTTAGAGAGGTCCAGCTAGCCAATCAGCAGGCCTTAGAGAGGTCCAGCTAGCCAATCAGCAGGCCTAGAGGTCCAGTGGGCGGTGGGCGTTCTCACCAGAAGGGCACTCTCACTCACACACACACACACACGCACACACACACAACCACACACGTACACACACACAACCCCCCCCCCCCACACACACACACACCCCCTCTGTAACTACAGTGAGAGCCCAGGGAGAGTCCGGTCCAGAACGACCTCAGGCAGAGTCCAAAACCTCATCCTTGATTTTAGAGTAAAATTGTCTGTGTGTTTGTGTGTGTGTGTGTGTGCGTCAGTCACTTAAACATCTATGGCGATGTGTAAACATTAACGTGTGTGTGTGTGTGTGTGTGTGTGTGTGTGTGAAGGAGAATGAAAGAGTATACTAGTGGTGCATGTGCGTTTGAGTGTGTATTATAGTGTAAACATGATTCATGTTCATATGTAGATTGTGTGTGTGTGTGTGTGTGTGTGTGTGTGTATTCATGTATCCAGGGGTAAAAAGCCTCCATATAGTGTTTTTCTATCCCAGTCCCTCTGCTTTTGTAACTGTACATTCATCCATCGTTAAGGGGCTGGCCACGGTGCCAGGCCCGGGGTGACCCAGGGTCATATACGCCCAACGCTGTGCTGCTGGGACGCCCTTTCATCAGTGCACATCAGAACAGACAGCAGTAGAAGTACTGGAGGATGTTGTACCACAGGTAGCCTGAACAGAAGGCGAAGAACTGGACGAAGCAGAGCCACACCGGGTCAAGGGTCATCGCCCGGGAGACGGCCACCTTCTGCCCCTTGGGTGGAGGGAAGGCTCCTTTAGGGAGGCGGGGAGAAAACACAGGAATGAAACACAGGAAGTAAACACAGGAAGTAAACACAGGAAGTAGACACAGGAAGTAGACACAGGAAGTAGACACAGGAAGTAGACACAGGAAGTAGACACAGGAAGTAAACACAGGAAGTAGACACAGGAAGTAGACACAGGAAGTAAATCATCAGAGCTATTGTCAATGTGAACACATTTAGGCTGCATTTACACTGATATTCTCAGATCCGATTCAGGCCTCAATCAGATACGAATCGTATATGTGTCATTTCAACTGCAGTCTAAGCAGTCAAAGCTCAATTAATAACGCTCAATTCTGATTTGCACGAAAATACGACGGTCTTCGCATTCTGATGACGTTTGGCGTGAGTTTCACAGTGAAGTGCTCTTTCTTCTCCACCTTAAAATGTGTGCAGTGTTTTGCAGACCTCTAAACATACTTCGGAAAGCAATGGCTTTATATTCTAATATATATAAAAGGGATTATCATTTCTGTCTCGTTTGTGCCTATTGCAAGTCCCAGCTGTCTGTTTACTTTTGTTTTCGATACACGCATGCGGGTCGTTTCAAGTGTTAAGCAGTGTAAGCACAGGTATCAGATATGGGTCATTTGAAAAAGTAGGTGTAAGCAGGCATTCACATTTTTGGGGGGATATAGGCATTACGACCTGCGGTGTAAATGCAACCTTCGTTATCTATGAGTAGATACAGACAGAACAGAATCATTAACACAGAGGCAGCAGCGGGGTAAGAGTTAGAAGAGAGAGTCAACGGCCATGATAAAAGAAATCGGTAGCTGTTTTTGTTCGAGACAAAGTGCTTTTGAAATTCTGGTGACGTGATCCAAGCGCTGACCTTTGACCTACCATTTGTATGCTTTGGTGTTTACATGGATAAGCACACTATTAGAAAACATAGCATATTGTATGTTTTGAATTTAAAAAAATAAAGAAGAAGAGTTGGAGAGAAGAGAGGGTGGAGAGAGAGGTTAGGGTGGATGACCTGAATGAAAAGCTGAGAAGTTAAGACAGGGGGGTAGTGGTAGTCTAGTGGATAGTGAGTTGGACTTGGGATCGGAAGGTTGTGAGTTCAAATCCCGCCTGAAGCCACACCACTACTAGTGTGCCCTTGGGTAAGGCACTTAGCCCTCAGTTACTCCAGGGGGAATGTCCCTGTAATTCGTAATTGTAAGTCGCTTTGGATAAAAGCGTCTGCTAAATGGCAAAATTAATTATAATAAGACACGGTGTGGCTGGGGCTGAGAGAGATGCAGCCATGACAGTTCTGTGCTGCTCTGGAGCTGAGAGAGATGCAGCCATGACAGTTCTGTGCTGCTCGGGAGCTGAGAGACAGACAGCCATGACAGTTCTATGCTGTTCTGGAGCTGAGAGACACAGCCATGATGGTGCTGTGCTGCTCTGGCCTAGCTGAGAATACTGACCTGTCTCGTAGAAATGGGCCAGCAGATCCTCCTTCTCCACAAACCGCTGATACAGCCAGTCTGTGAGGGGCCCTGTCTCCACAGGAACCTCCTTTATGGGGTACACCCTGAGAGAGAGGGGAGGGGAGGGGGGGCAGAGAAGAAAAAGACAGCGTTATTAAAGTCCTACTCAGCAACGGTTGGCTGCATTGATCGGTCTGAGGCGGCAAAAAAGGCGTCGTTTAGGCGTCTAAAACTGAGGGTGTCAGACTCTGTCCGTGAGCACAGTCTATCAGTGTAGTGTGTGTGTGTGTGTGTGTGTGTAAGTGTGTGTGTGTGTGTGTGGGGGGGGGGGTGTTCCGCCTCAGCTCTTTCAGGACTTCATTAGTCTGTAAGCATATCACTGTGACAAGGGGGAGACAGTTGTGCTGAGAGGAACAGAGCCTGCCCCTGACCCAAGGGCTTCTGGGATGCACGCTGAGCACATACAGACAGAGCGCTGAACGCCGCCGACCTTTCTGCCTCGACGGAGGAAATCACTGACTCAGTCACTGAAACGGCTGAGTACTCACTTGGGGTGTCAATGTTTTGACACCAGTCATTGGTCACTTACTTGTTATTGCTCTTATTATGTTTTAGTTTTTTATTTTATTGTTGCACTATGTACGTTTATGTATTTATTGAGTCACAATGTATTTGTATATCCTGGGTCTCCCTCAGTGGTCCCCGAGTTGAAATGAAGGCTTGAAATGAAACTTGCCAAAACACACGTGCACGTCGGAATAGTTGCAGTTGAAGATTTGTTTTAGTTTGAAAAAAGTGAAAAATAAAAACACAAAAAAACAAGACTTCCCTGTGTGACCAACGACTACGGCGGAGAGATTGACTGTACTGGACGTCTGAGTGACATTGTGAAAAAGAGAAGAAAGAGAGAGAGAAATGGAGGTGACGAGGGTCAATTGTGCAGTTCCCATCTTGACCAGCAGGTGTCCTGTGTGGGCTACTCTCTCTCTCTCTCTCTCTCTCTCTCTCTCTCTCTCTCTCTCTCTCTCTCTCTCTCTCTCTCTCTCTCTCTCTCTCTCTCTCTCTCTCTCTCTCTCTCTCTCTCTCTCTCTCTCTCACACACACACACAGCCAATTCAGAATCACCTTCAGACAGAGCTGAGGTTACAGTCCCCTCCCAGGGAAGAATGATTTCCCATTCACTCATTTACACTCACTCCTCCTGCCATGACATGAGCTAGCTAGCCGGAGAGAGGGAGAGAGAGAAAGAGAAAGAGACAGAGAGAGGGTGAGAGGGAGAGAGAGAGAGAGACGGTGAGAGGGAGAGAGAAAGAGAGAGAGAGAGAGAGAGGACACCAACTCCTATCTGAGGGGAAAGGAACCAATGGGAGCAGCAGGGAGAGAGGGGTTGTTCCAGCCAGGCACAAACCCATTCTGTGCGGTGACTTGAGGATGTGGAATGTGCGTGGTTGAAATGGAGTCGGATAAGGGTGGAAGGGTGCAGCGTACAGTGATAGATCACACAACACACTCCCTAGGCTGAAGGCCCACTGTAAAACCACTACTAGCTCTTTGTGACCAGATTAGGGGGGTGGTAAACACTGCCTTTATGCCACAGGTCACAGTGAGTAATATTCATATGTGGCTGAATATCAAAAGACGATGAAAATACTACTACAACAACTACTACTGTTACTGATACTGCTGCTAAAGCTACTGCTACTGCTACTACTACTACTAATGCTACTATTAATGCTACTGCTAATGCTAATGCTGCTACTGCTAATGCTGCTACTGCTAATGCTGCTAATGCTGCTACTACTACTACTGCTAATGCTACTACTGCTAATGCTGCTACTGCTAATGCTGCTACTGCTAATGCTGCTAATGCTGCTACTACTACTACTGCTAATGCTGCTACTGCTACTGCTAATGCTGCTACTATTGCTAATGCTGCTACTGCTGCTAATGCTACTGCTGACGCTGATACCAGCTCGCCATCGGGCCACCGGGGTGTCACCGTTAAACACAAGCACACCAACACTTTCAGGGGTTAACGACGGCAAGTAACTAAGGGCAACAGGCTCCATGGTAACGGCGTCATCGACAACCTCTAGGAGAATTTAAATCAGTGGTTGACTCCCAGGGCTGTCTGAAAAGCTGTTGATCTAGGTGCAGCTGCTGCGGTGGTGTAGCCTGCCTGCCTGCCTAAAGCCCAATTTATGCTTCTGCGTAGGCTACGGCGTAGGTTGACGCGCACCTCTCCAAAAATGTAACTACGCGGCAGTGCCTACGCAACCGTAAGCACTGTGATTGGTCCGCTTGGTAGCACATGATTCCGATATGATTCCGACTCTCGTAGGCCAAAATGCAGAAGCCATGACAGAAATGTCATTTACTTTTTCTGTAATTACTTATTAATAAATAAATGATTAGTTACAGGGAGCCCCATGGCTGTTCGTTGGGTTTAAATTATATTTATGATAGACATATTTAATGTAAAGTTATCTATAAGAACTATGATTGGTCCGCTTAGTTGCGTCACATTCCGACTCTCTCGTAGGAATGCGGAAGCCATGACAGAAATGTCATTTACCTTTTCTGTAATTACTTATTAATAAAGATTTGATTTTATATTATAACCAACGTATTATCTTAGTTTAATGTCATTTCAATGCATTATGGACATTTTCTTTACAACAAGCATAACAAGAAAAATCGCGATTATGCCACTATGAGAACACCGTTCCAACGGAGCGGATCAACGCGACGCAGAAGTATAAATTGGGAGAGCCCTTGCGTATGCTACGGCGTAGCCGCGCGTAAATTCGACGCAGAAGCATAAATTGGGCATAAGGCCCCCTCTCTCTCTCTCTCTCTCTTTAGTCAGAGTGTAGCCTGCCTACCTACCTAAGGCCCTCTCTCGCTCTCTCTCTAGTCAGAGTGTAGCCTGCCTGCCTACCTAAGGCCCTCTCTCTCTCTAGTCAGAGTGTAGCCTGCCTGCCTACCTACCTAAGGCCCTCTCACTCTCTCGCTCTAGTCAGAGTGTAGCCTGCCTACCTACCTAAGGCCCTCTCTCTCTCTAGTCAGAGTGTAGCCTGCCTGCCTACCTAAGGCCCTCTCACTCTCTCTCTCTAGTCAGAGTGTAGCCTGCCTGCCTACCTAAGGCCCTCTCTCTCTAGTCAGAGTGTAGCCTGCCTGCCTACCTAAGGCCCTCTCACTCTCTCTCTCTAGTCAGAGTGTAGCCTGCCTGCCTACCTAAGGCCCTCTCTCTCTAGTCAGAGTGAAAGCTGATACAGCCCTGTAATTCTAGCGAGGGGAAAGGGAAGTTGACTCCAGTGACGTAAAGGGCGGTTTGGGCGTTTAGTTCAGTTAGCGGGCAGTTGCCCAACACTTCCTCCAGCTGAAATATTCATGCCGGGTCCTTGTTACGCCTGTCCATCTACAGTGAGGCTCCTTATTACCCCTGTCCATCTACAGTGACAGCGAAGGCTCGCCTGATTTGGTCACCAAAGAGAAAAATAGGACTTTAACAAAAAATATCACAATGTGCCAAAAGAGTGTAGAGAGATACTAGGTGCAATGAGTTTTTGTTGTTGTTGACAGTTTGAGAAATCAGATGAGGAACATCTTTGGACAATTATGGGGGGGTTGTTCAATGCAACTCAGGTTGAATCGAGGGCCTTGTGCAGTATAATCAGAGGCCCACAGAGCAATGTTGTGGTATAGAGGTGTATGTATGCTGATGTCTGTTTCTGTGTTCCATGTGCCTGTTTTCAGGTGTATTTCCCAGGTGTGCTGAGCAGCACCGTTTAAGCCAGATTGGTGGACTGTAGACAGAATTAAACTAAAATCTGTTTACATCAATTATATCTGGCAGAGACTTTCAACTATATTTTCTTGATATGAAAATATATCTGTTATTGATAATCTGACTCCAATGGAATGATCACTATGTCCAAAGAATTGTTGAGACTGTGCTTATTTTAGGTCAAATAGAATGAATCAGTTGAGGCTTTAATAATAATGTATCCTTATACATTACATACAGAGAGAGAGAGACAGAGAGAGTGAGAGAGAGAGAGAGCGAGAGAGAGAGAGAGAGAGAGAGAGAGAGAGAGAGAGAGAGAGAGAGAGAGACAGACAGAGAAAGAGAGAGAGATGACCAATGGTCATCACAAACACATACTCACAACATGATGTCAACCTTACTACAGAAACCAGAAACCAGAACCAGAACCAGTCCCTGACCTCTGATTTGACATCATCCTAACAACCACTGTATTGAAACTAGGAGCCCTTGATAAGGAGACAAACCAACCAGCCATCATTCATCTTATTGAAACTGAACTTGATGACATCACAGTTTTGACACCTCAAGACATTCCTACAGAACCCACAGCCATTTCCCTTCACAGGAGGATCCTAAACTAACTTTCCCTTCTCAGTACTTAGCGTTATCGTTGGTGTTGTGCAGCGGTGTGTAATGCCATCGCCTGTAGTACAAGGTTATTGTTTTTGTTGAAGGCGGGAGGGGGGGTGGTGGTTTACTACAGTGTTATTGTTGTGCAGTGGGGTGTAACGCTGTGTGTACTACAGTGCTGGTGGCAGGGTGTTGGAGGGGGGCCACGGCAGTGAGCTCATTTCCACCCTAACCCACTTGGCAGCGGCTCTGCACCTCAACCCGACACCCCCTGCCGTGCGGGTGGACAGCTGGGGGGGGGGGGGGGGCTCTGATTTCTCCTGTCAATAACCTTCAACATCAGCACCCCCCCACCACCACGAAGCCAGGACAGAGCAGGGGCTGGTGGCAGGGGAGGGAGAGGAGGAACTCCAGTGCAGTACATTTACATTTTTGGCATTTAGCAGACGCCTTATTCCAAAGCGACTCACAATCGATACATTTGACTAAGCAAGTGAACCATCAATCCACCAGTCGTGGCAGGAAGAGTAATCTAGCTCAGGCCAGGGCCCATTGGCAGTCGTTGTGATAAAAACAGTACAAGGAGAAACAGTACAAGAAGAAACAGTACAAGGGGGCGAAGTAGAAATCTTAGGAGACACAGTATAGGGGAAAGCAGTGCTGGGGGAGTAGGAGATGTCTCCGTAAGCGTTGTCTGAACGTTTTCAAACTGACACCAGGTGTTTTCCCTCCTACCAGTGAGAAGGTGGAGTGGGGCCCCACTCTTAGATACGTTTTTCTTTTTCTTCTCCTGCCTAAAACGTCTCGTCTTTACATAGAACATGTAGGTATTGGCAACCCTGTATGTGGATTTGGAAGGGGGCTCTGCACCCTGCCTAAAGGTGGAGGGAAAACACTGACTGATCCTGTTATTTATTCTAAAACAACAACCAGGCAGCAACTTTAATAATAAAAAAAACTAAAAAAACAATAACAAGAGGATGTTCTGTGGAAGTCTCCTTCATTAACTCCCACAGCCCCGGCTGTTCACAGGGTCTCTCTCTCTCCCTCTCTGCCCCCCCACCCCACCCGGTGTTGTCTAAGCCCTGCCTCGGATCAACACAATGAGTCTTGCTTGCGTACGATGTCCCTCTCTCCAAGCTCCCTAGACTGACCGGAACTGTTGTCATGGTAACACATCATACAGCCTACATCTCGCAGGGTTCCATGGTGGTCGGTTGGTGGGTTCTAACACAGCTCTCTCTCTCTCTCTCTCTCTCTCTCTCTCTCTCCACAACAGAAGACAGACAGGAGACAGAACGCGACAGAAACCAAACACCCTGGACGATTAACGTCGTGGTAGGAAGAGGAGAGTGCACACGCGGTCTCAGTTACATGTTCTACTACACAGAGACTTTCCCCCCTGCGGCGTTCCCTGTCCCCAGGGGTAACCTACGGTTACACATCCTTGTAAAAGACTATAATTGCTGTTGTCAAAAGTTCAAGACCTAGCAAAAAGAATTGCGCTCGTGAGGTGAAGTCTTCATGGCAGAGTAACTGAGGGCATATATGAGGTCCATCATTTCCTCTGACATTTCACTGAGGTGCCATCTTTATAGACGCAATAAACAAGCCATGAGGGCCTAATACCAGACACTTTATCCCTCGAAAACAATCATAAAGCTGTGCTGCCAATGACTACCAAACTGTAGAGATGACACTTCCTCAATCAGGTGAGTTTACTTGGGAGGGGGGAGGGGATCCACAAAAAGCCCATATCATCCATAGTCCAGGAAATGAGACGTGAGAGTCGGACTTGTTAATCGCTCCATTTAGTCCGCTATCATCTGCTTCCTGTTTGTCCCAGGCCTCACAGGAAGAACTGCCGTTAAAAATACATCAACTGTAAGCTAAAGACCAACGCAACACCATTCTCTCCATGTCAGAATCAGAATCAGAATCGTTTTTGATTACATCCAATGTACAGTAGAGTACACAAGAGTAAAAATCTTTGGCTTAGGTTCTTCAACACTGGCATCATCGTAGCAAGATACAAAAATCACAATAATAGAGAGTAAAGTAAAAATAAGTAAAAGTAAGTAATAAAGTGATATATAATAATAATAATAATAACTTTTTATTTGTATAGCGTGTGATGTTAGTGATGGTTAGTCGTCTACAGCGGAACCAGTCGTACTACAGTGGAATCAATAGTGCAAAAATGCTCTAAATGTCTGCCGTACAATCTAAGGCCTGGTGTCATTAGCAAAGGTGAGCATGATACAGGCGCATATATATCCACTCTCACCTTCCCCTACTGCTCATAAACCAGGGCTGGGACAGGAGGACATGAGGGCTAAGGGGGCAGAGTGCAGGGCAGCAGTATACTGTAGCTGCTTATAGCTGGGGGGGTTGGCATGAGAACAATGTCTCCTCAGCGCAGTGACTAGGGAGTCTGTGTGACAATGACACGGCGGGTTCAGGAGGTCACTGACTCGCCTGCCTGATGACCGTTGAAACGCTCCGCCCACTATCGACATCCTCCACAGAGACTCCAGAGTGTCGGTTAGGCTTTCGTCCCTGAGGCCCTCCTCTACCAATGGAAATCCATTCTGGCCAATCTTGTAACAATCACCGTCTTTTACAGAAACCGTTTAACCCCACGTTGTGTTGTATCGCAGCACTCATCTCAAGACACTCTTTGATTGGTTAGGGACAATCGCCCAATCGCTGATTCGTTGGTTTTCCCACACAAAAGCTCTCTCAGTGTGTGACGTTGTGTCATCCATCGACCCTCGCCGATCCCAGATGTAAATTATATCGTAATTATATCAGAAGTGAACAATAGTCAACGATAACGACCAGGCGAGTCACAGACACAAGGTGACACCGAGAGGAACTACCGCCGTTCTTCATAAGTGAGTGTGTGCGTACGTACGTGCGTGCGTACGTACGTTTATGCGTAATGTGGTTTGTGTCTGCGAGCGGGGCATATTCCAAAACGACTCTCAGCCGTTCGGCCTTCCTGAGGCAGATCCTGGATCAGGAGGAGAGGTCAGAGGTCAGGCTAGAGACGCTCCTCTTAAGAGACAAACCAGGGGAAGATGGACGATTAACCTCCATGTCATCAATCATTAACCTGCCTTCCATGGGGGAGGTGGGGGGGTTGGAGAACCTCTCAGGGGTGTTGAGTCACACACAGGGGCTTCAGTAGCCAATCAGTGTCCCTTCATTACAGGGTCTCCATGGTGACACACCGGACCTCCCAAGGGTCCTTAAAAAGAGAGTAACTTTTCACGTTCAGTATCCCCAAGACTCCATCTCCTAATCCCAATAGCACTCATTACGCTCTTCAACTGACTATTCAGGGGTGAGGGACAGGGGGAGGGGGAGGGATGGGGAGAGGGAGAGGGACAGGATGAAGGGGAGAGAGAGAGAGAGAAAATAAGAAGGGTAAAGAAAAGGGCAAGAGGGAAGAGATGATGTGAAAGCACAACAATCCATACATATTTGTGTCGCTGTGTGTGTGTGTGTGTGTGTGTGTGTGTGTGTGTGTGTGTGTGTGCCCATTTGATGCCCGGGCATCGCTTGCCTCCATAAATCACCTCACTTTCCAAACACCCTCAGAACAGCCGTCAGAAACACACCAAGCAGCAGAAAGAGAAAAACACTGACATGGCTGAAAGGAAATCCTTGGAGAGGAAGAAATCAACCTATTTAACACCCCTCCTCTCCCCCTCCTCCCCCCTCCTCTGCTCTCCTACCCTCCCCTCTCCTCTCCTTCTCTGCCCTCCTCTCCTACCCTCCCCTCTCCTCTCCTCCCCTCCTTTCCTCCTCTCCTCTCCACTGCTGTCGTCTCCTCTGCTCTCCTCCCCTCTTCTCCTCTGCTCTCCACTCCACTCCTCTCCTCTGCTCTCTTCCCCTCTCCTCTGCTCCCCTCTCCTCCCCATCTCTCCTCTCCTACCCTCCCCTCTCCTCCTCTCCACTCCTGTCGTCTCCTCTGCTCTCCTCCCCTCCTCTCCTCTGCTCTCCACTCCTGTCCTCTCCTCTGCTCTCCTCCCCTCCTCTCCTCTCCTCTGCTCTCCTCCCCTCTCCTCTGCTCTCCTCCCCTCTCCTCCTGTCCCCTCTCCTCCCCTCCCCTCCCCTCCCCATCTCTCCTCTCCTCCCCCCCCCGCCTCTCGCAATCCCTCTCCACCTCTACACACCCACATAGCTCTCACATCTGCCATTGAGAGGGTTTTATAACAACACAATCTGGGAGATTGAGATTATGCAAAGAGCGAGAGAGAGAGGGAGAGAGAGAGGGAGGGGGAGGGGGAGGGGTATAGGGAGAGAGAGAGAGAGAGAGAGAGAGAGAGAGAGAGAGAGAGAGAGAGGGAGAGGGAGAGGGAGAGGGAGAGAGGCGAGAGAGACAGAGAGGGAGGAAAAAGGGGATTAAGAAAATGTGTATTGTATGCATACTGGGGATTCATCTCAAATATTCCCAACTCATCTGTCAACTGAAGGGCAAAGCACGACATCCCCCCCCCCCCACCCCTCCATCTCGAACCATTACCATAACCCCCCCCCCCCCCTCCATCCAGACCCAGCACCATCTATATATATATATATATATATATGTATATATATGACGTTTCGGTGCGTCCGTGTAGCTAAGCGACTCAAATGTCAGGTTGACTCAACAAACACACCACCGCCTCCGCGCGTGTTTACAACACCAGGAATGCACAACGCCTCCCCAACAACGCCTTAGA
>NC_137674.1:69088209-69090709 GCF_963989245.1 Nansenia antarctica
TTTTTATTTTATTTATTATTTTTACTGGAGAAACTGAGAAACAGTTCAAGGGGGGCAATAGAAGTTCTTAGGGACACAGTAGAGGGGAAAGCGGGTGTCTTTAGGAGACGTAGTGGTGACGTAGTGGTGAGTATTTCGTAAAAGTGGTGTGTTGGTAACAGAGGGCAATCATTTTAAATGTAAACTTTTTTTATTTCAACTTTGTTGCCCAGATGGGATGGGAAGGAACTACACCAAAGTCCCACTAGATGCTTTATGGACTATAATGATAAATGCATACACGGACACAACATTATTATTTTTTAACATTCTATTATTGTATTGCTCAATTGTATCTTGCCTAATTTTTTCAATTGCCATGAATTTTACTCTCTTGTACTTGTAATGGGATGTAATAAAAAATCATGAATCTTGAATTATTATTATTATTATTATTATTATTATTATTATTATTATTATTTAGCAATTTAAACATGTCAGCCCTGCAAGTTTGTTTCCTGACGGTTAGCTGACAACCCCACTGACAGATGACAGGTAAATAATGACAGGTAGTGTAATGGGGGAGTGGTTGTCTTTAGGGTGTGGTTGTCTTGAGGGAGTGGTTGGTTAACCAGCTATTGTTAAAATGGTAAATGGACTGCACTTATATAGCGCCTTCATCCAAAGTGCTTTACAACGGCCTCTCATTCACCCATTCACACACATTCACACACCAATGCCGGCAAGCTACCATGCAAGGCGCCGGCCCGCTCACTGGGAGAAATTTGGGGTTCAGTGTCTTGCCCAGGGACACTTCGACATGTGGCCAGCTGGGGCTCGAACCGCCGATCTGCCAACCTTGCGATCATTAGACAGCGGCTCTACCTCCTGCACCACAGCCGCCCCGGCTTTTCCCACCCATTACCTCTGTGAAAAAACTCTGTGAAGACTCTGAGCCTGGTTTTCTCAAAACTGTGATTTGGAGGGTATCAACATTACAATATCCATGACTTCTTCAACTTGTTTCAGATTTCAATGTATGACACATCATTTGAAAGCTTATAATCTACCCTTTCATAATCTGGAAAAAACTGATACCACAACATCCTGGTGTCTCTCCACACACACACACACACACACACACACACACACACACACACACACACACACACAGCAGACACACAGATAAAGGCCTCTACCCACACAAACACACACACACACACACACAGCTGTCGCTACATCACCTGACACAAACGATATGTGTAGGGATTCATGGGAAACCTCCAAACACACAGATACAGACATCAGTCAATGTCATGTAACACAGAGCATCAGCCACTGCAGTTATCACTCTGTTACTATTACCATAGTCACGTTAGGTTAATACACAGACTTAGGATAAACCTCACTTTTACACACGTGCACACACACACACACAACATTCTTCACAATGTTGCCGCCTCTGAGGAGTGTGTGTGTGTGTGTGTGTGTGTGTGTGTGTGTGTGTGTGTGTGTGTGTGTGTGTGTGCAGGGGCGCCGCTAGAGATTCTGGGCCCCATGACAGAATATCATTTTGGGCACCCCCACCTAAACCACCCATCAACCTAAACCCAGTTGAAGTTGATGAACTATTGATGCACTGCAAGAAATCCAATGATGGACATCTTTTGTAAATGTAATTTAAAATTACAGTTAATACAGGAATCAACAATTCAGCAAAGGAATCTCAATATTCTTTAACTTATTAAATTAAGACTTGAACAACACAAGGACAAAAGTATAATTAAATGAAGATTGGAACCCAATTATAAAAGTATAAATCACACAAAAAGTAAAAAATATAATTTTAATGGGGTGGTATTGTGTCTAAATAAATGTAGATCTTGTAAAGATCAGTTGGCCATAATACTGTCAGGATTAGATCAATGAAGAATTACAGCAGAGATATTTACTGACTCAGCATTGCTTGTTTCACACAAAGACAAACGTGTCTTATACAAGAGGGAGCAACACAGACATGGTGCCAGCGAAATTGAATGTGAAATGGGAAGATTTTTATTTTTACACACTGCGGCAGTACTGTGGAATAGTATACCTGGAGAGCTAAAAACTATATCTAGCCTAATGCACAACGATTCAAGATAGGAGTAAAGAGATCAAATCAAATCAAAGCTAAACGCTGGGCCTTCTTAGTAGCAAAATCTTTAATAAGATCCTTGAAATCTAGTGATAAAGCCAACTTGCTGTGCTGCTGTCATTGTCCTTTGTTACTTCTTGCTCTTCTTCTTCTGCCTCTTTACCTCTTAATTTTTTTAATTTGAATTAATTAATTTAGCCATTTAGCAGACGCTTTTAATCCAAACAATTACGAATTACAGGGACATTCCCCCTGGAGTAACTGAGGGCAAAGTGCCTTACTCAAGGGCACACTAGTAGTGGTGTGGTTTCAGGCGGGATTTGAACTCACAACCTTCCGATCACAAGTCCAACTCACTATCCACTACTAGACCACCACTACCCC
>NC_137674.1:69095709-69165709 GCF_963989245.1 Nansenia antarctica
TGAAAAGAAAATGGTGTGATGTAAGGATCTTGTAACTTCGCAAACAATAGCAGCATTTAAATAGTTTAGTTTATGTTCAACTGGAAAAGGTAGTGAGCACAGGATTTCGTGTTTTGACTCTGCTGGAAGTTCGTTAAAAATCCCTTTAAAAAAGCCTTTCCACCTGTACGTATTAGATTAGATTAGATTAGATTCACTTTATTGTCATTACATAGTACAAGACAATGCAACAAACGTATTGTGTGTTCTAACCAGAAGTGCAACAAATAGCAATTACGTACAGTATATTGCAGTGATAAGTAGCAGTATTCATAGCAGTATTTACAGCAATCTATACAGTAAAGTGCAAATGGCAGCGTGATGTGCAATGACATACCATATCATACAATGGTGACTGGATGTATGTGCAGTGGTATAAATTGAGATTACATACAATGTGCAATTGTACAGGCTATGATACATATGATACATATATGATAAACAAGTTGTATATAGTGAAGTATACACAAATTCAAAAGTACAGGCTGTGGGCTATGATACACAGGGATGGGCTATGTACAGCATGATCTACACAGAACACAACTGTAACTGTATGGTCCGTGAGACGGTGTAGAGTTTAGAGTCAAAAGTCTGACAGCTGAGGGGAAGAAGCTGTTGGTGGTCCTGTTGGTTCTGCCCGGGAGGCTGCGGTAGCGTGCCCCAGAGCGAGTACCACGTAGGAGGGTGAACAGTCCATGGTTGGGGTGAGAAGCGTCTCTGATGATGTTCCGTGCTCTCCGTAGGCACTGTTTCTCGTAGACTGTTGTGATGGAAGGGAGAGGGGTCTTGGTGATGCGTTGAGCTGTTTTCATCACCCTCTGCAGTGATTTTCGGTCTTTGGCAGTGCAGTTACCGTACCAGAGTTTGCCAGCACCGTATATATATATATATATATATATATATATATATATATATATATATATATATATATATGCCATATATCATACCTCCACTATGATTGGAAATTAAGTAGTGTCCAGTTGTGGAATTATATTTAGCAGTAGCAATATTGGGGCAGTTCTTATGTGCATTTATGCTGGTTGCGCGATGCAGGACAGCTGTGAAAGGAGACTGACCAGGCAATAACTGACCAGGGTCCATTCAGACATGCAGCGACCCTGTAAATTGCATGGAATTATACATGGTCTCGACCAGGGTAATTGCCAGAGCGGATTTCCCTGGTCAGTCCCATTCACACTTACGTCAACCCTGGAAATTGCATGGAATCTACTGGGAAGGCTTGTATGTGTGAAAGGGGCTTATGATGCAACCTTCATCAATGCTGTCCTGCCTAGACTAGAACATGAGGCTACGCAGACCAACACCACCTTCCACACACGCCTGATTGATACCATTCCTCATTCAGTCTCATGCATTACAACGAGCCGGTCCTCCGATGCCTACCTCCGCTAGCCTCCCCCTCACCTCCAGCCTCCAGCCACCAGCCTCCAGCCTCCCCCCCACCTCCCACCTCCCACCTCCCACCTCCCGCCTCCAGCCTCCAGCCTCCAGCCTTTACAGCACAACGGAGTACAGTAGAACTCAATGTCCTCGGAGTACAGTCCGCTGTCCCCCCTTCCCTCTGGACCAATGAGATGGATGGGACAGGCGGGTCATCGCTCTGGGGCCAGGCACCCTACCGGCTCCTGATTGGCTCATCAGTATGCGGCACCTCATGGCATGGACGACCCCCGACCTCATCCTTCAGCTGCTGATGGATGTCCTGTTGTCACGGTGATGCCAGGGACATCATCTATGTGAGGCAGGCTGTGTGTGTGTGTGTGTGTGTCAGAGTCTGTGTGTGAGTGTGTGTGTGTGTGTGTGTGTGACAGAGAGAGAGTTTGTGTGTGTGTGTGTGTGTGTGTGCGTGTGTGTGTGTGTGTGTGTGTGTGTGTGTGTGTGTGTGTGAGAGAGAGAGAGTGTGTGTGAGTGTGTGTGTGAGTGCATGCAATGCTGTGTGTGTGTGTGTGTGTGTGTGTGTGTGTATGAGAGAGAGATAGAGAGAGAGAATGTGTGTGTGTGTGTGTGTGTGTGTGTCACAGTGTGAGTGTCTGTCTCTCAGAACACAGGCGTCATTCCACACTCAGAACAGCGACTTTATAACATTCTCAATTCTTCTTCTTTTTTTATTTCATTGACCAATACAAATCTAGAGCCATTTACATAATCCCTGCTCTAACTTCATGACCAAAGTCTGAGCTGATTTACTGAAAACTATTCAAAGTCTAATCCTAAAATGAGCACAGGCTGAGTATGTGTGTGTGTGTGTGTGTGTGTGTGTGTATGTGAGAGAGAGTGTGTGTGTGTGTGTGTCTGTGTGCTAAACTAGTTCTGTGTGTGAGACACGTAGCAGAAGTGAAAACCGCAACAGGAAACCATGGTTACCAGATAACTACGCCTCTTCCTGTCTCTGGTGATATCTATCTCTGCCTCAGCAGCCACAAGTATACAGCCCTCCCTCTCTCTCTCTCGCTCTCTCTCTCTGCCCTCTCTCTCTCTGTCTCTCTCTCTCTCTGCCCTCTCTATCTTTCTCTCTGCCCTCTCTCTCTCTCTCTCTCTCTCTCTCTCTCTCTGTCTCTCTTCCTCTCTCTCTCTCTCTCTGACCCCCCCCCCTCTCTCTCTCTCTCTTTCTTTCTATCTCTACCCTTCTCCTGACCTAGTGCACTTGTAGTGTAAGAACAATGAGGGAGTTCCCATCTACTCTGTAAATGGACGTAAATCAGGGGAGGCTGGTGGAGGTAGAAATCGGAGGACAAGCTCATTGTAATGCATGGGATGGAATAGTATGCATGACGAATTGTAAAGTATCGAACAGGTGTTTGATACCATTCCTCATTCTGTTTCCTGCCTTACAATGATGTACTCACAATCACCTCTCTCTAACCTTGAGTGTGTTGTTGTTGTTGTTGTTGTGTTGTTGTTGTTGTTGTGGTGTTGTTGTGGTGTTGTTGTTGTGTTGTTGTTGTTGTTGTTGTTGTGGTGTTGTTGTTGTTGTGTTGTTGTTGTTGTTGTTGTGGTGGTGTGTTAATTTGATTCTCCAGTAGACTGATGTCACTGTGAGATTCAACACGTCTCTGAGAAGCCCTTTTCTCCAGTGACATCATCCATTGGACGCTGGAGATTCACACCAACCACCACAAACCACGTCATCCTGAAACCACTCTGTGAGGAGAGATGAGTCCCCATGAAGTCATGAGATGTTTGTAGGCCATTCTAATTATAACAACACATTTAGGCTGCTGTTTGGTGCCTTGGAGATGCATGCTGTTGATCAAGTCAGTTTCATTATTCAAATTTGAAGCCATACTTGAATATGTAATAACTCTGTATGTGACTTTCAGGCCGTTCTTTCCATCAGATCGCTTCTACGCATGTGTCGTAACCGAGTGTTAATGGGTTCTTGGTAGAGTAATAATGGTGTTGTAACACAGGTGTAAAGCAACATGATGTCAAGTTTGACTGAATCATTGAATCAATGAATCAATCATCGTTTCATTTTTCACCAACGTCTCCTCCTGTGGGACCCAGTCCTGTGGTACAGTACAGTCCCCAGTTCCAGGGGAGGCTACCGGAGGTAGAAATAGGAGGACAGGCCCGTTGTCATGCATGGCATGGTATGAGGAATGTTATCAGACAGGTGCTGTTTAGACAGCAGATCTTTGACAGCAGATCTGAGCCCGTCCTCCGATTTCTACCTCCGCCAGCTTCCCCTGGCTCAGCTGGGAGCAGGCAGCATCTGGCGGGGTGTGAAGGAGGCTGTGGAGGAGCAGCTGGCAGCTGAGGGTGATAATAACTCCACCATGGTGTGAACCTCAGGACAGATATGGCTGTGAGAGGCATCGCTGACTGCTCACCCACTTCACTTAACCTCCTCTCTCTCTCTCTCTCTCTCTCTCTCTCTCTCTTACTCTCTCTCTCTCTCTCTCTCTCTCTGTCTGTCTGTCTGTCTGCTAACAAAGCCTTCACTTAACCTGCTTTCTCTCTCTCTCCCTCTCTGTCTCTGTCTATCTGTCTGTCTGTATGTCTGTATGTCTGTCTGTCTGTCTGTCTGTCTGTTTGTCTGTTAACAGCTTTCATTTAACCTGCCCTCTCTTTCTCTGTCCATATGTGCACCAGGGAAGGCTGGGGGAGGTAGAACACCAGGGGAGGCTGGTGGAGGTAGAACATCTGGGGAGGCTGGGGGAGGTAGAACACATGGGGAGGTTGGGGGAGGAAGAACACCAGGGGAGGCTGGTGGAGGTAGAACACCAAGGGAGGCTGGGGGAGGTAGAACACAAGGGGAGGCTGGGGGAGGTAGAACACCAGGGGGCTGGTGGAGGTAGAACACATGGGGAGGCTGGGGGAGGTTGAACACCAGGGGAGGCTGGGGGAGGTAGAACACTAGGGGAGGCTAGTGGAGGTAGAAATCGGAGGAGGGGCTCATTGTAATGCATGGAATGGACCGAGGTATGGTGTTTGATGTGTGGCATGACATCATAATGACCAGCCTGGTCTGTTTGTACACATTATACCAGTTCAAACTGGTCTGGTTGTACACATTATACCAGTTCAAACTGGTCTGGTTGTACACATTATACCAGTTCAAACTGGTCTGTTTATACACATTATACCAGTTCAAACTGGTCTGTTTATACACATTATACCAGCTCAAACTGGTTTGGAACCATGTGTAAGAAGAAGTGACAGGGTATCACTCAAACCAAAACAATGTTTAATTCATGATATCTATTTCATGACACAATATAGCTGATTGATCAGCTGTGTGATTCATGTATTGGCTGGCGGTACATATACCCCCCCCGCCGGGTGAGATGCCTGGAACGGAATGGGGAATGGTATCAGACACGTGTGCTCTTTCTCCAGTGATACGTGTTTGATACCATTCCTTATTCCGTTCCAGGCATTACAATGAGCCCGTCCTCCGATTTCTACCTCTGCGAGCCTCACCTGGTGTGATATATTTAGCTTTTCCCTGGATTCCCTAGCCTCTCAGTCGCAGCATCAGTCATAGTGATGTAACCCATTCATACTGCATCACTGCCGCTTTCTGCCTCCCTACCTCCCTCCCCTCCCTCCCTCCCCTCCCTCACCTGTCTGTCTCCCTACCGCTTTCTGCCTCCCTCCCTCCCTCCCCTGCCTCCCTCCTTACCTGTCTCCCTCCATACTTGTCTGTCTCCCTCCTGTCTCCCTCCCTCCTTACCTGTCTCCCTCCCTCCTTACCTGTCTCCCTCCGTCCTTACCTGTCTCCCTCCCTCCTTACCTGTCTCCCTCCGTCCTTACCTGTCTCCCTCCCTCCTTACCTGTCTCCCTCCCTCCTTACCTGTCTCCCTCCGTCCTTACCTGTCTCCCTCCGTCCTTACCTGTCTCCCTCCGTCCTTACCTGTCTCCCTCCCTCCTTACCTGTCTCCACCCTCCATGCTTGTCTGTCTATGTCTCTCCCTGCCTCCCTGAGTTGGCTCCCCTGCCACCCTCCTCCCTCCCTTCCTGCCCCCTCCCCTTTTTTCCTTGCTACCCTCCCCCTTCCATACCCTTGCCGGCTTTCCTTGCTACCCTCACCCCCCTCTACCCCTCCCTGCCCCCCCCGCTTTCCCTCTCTACCCTCCCCCCTCCCTACTCCTCCCTACCCCTCCCTGCCCAGGACATGTTCAGCACAGCTGGGCCAGTCAGGTCCAACGTGATGCAGTCTGACTGAGCAGCCCCATGGCACATACACACACATACACACACACACACACACACACACACAGCAGAGCACACACACACACACACACACACACAGCAGAGCACACACACACACACAGCAGAGCACACACACACACACACACACACACACAGCAGAGCACACACACACACACACACACAGCAGAGCACACACACACACACACACACACACACACACAACAGAGAACGTACACACACACAGCAGAGAACATACACACACACACACGCACACACACAGCAGAGCACACACACACACACACACACACACACACAGCAGAGCACACACACACACACACACACACAACAGAGAACGTACACACACACAGCAGAGAACATACACACACACACACACATACAAGGCAGAGCAAGTACACACACACACACACACACACACACACACAGAACTGAGCAGAGAACATACCCCGCACACACGCACACAATAGAGCATGCTCAAACACACATATACACAAACAGCACCGCACACACACCCACACACCACACACACAAACAGCAGATCAGGGCAACGCAAACAAACACACAGAAGAGCAGCGCACTACACACACACCCAGCACAGCTGGGCCAGTCAGGTCCAACATGATGCAGTCTGACCATATAGAATCTGCACCATCTATGACATCACGGTCACATGTTCATCTGCAGTATGGGCACTGGCCTGTCAGGGGAGGCTGGCCGAGGTAGGCATTAGCATGTCCTCCGATTTCTACCTCCACCAGCCTCCCCTGGTACCAGTGACACTTGCATTGTAGTAGTTAGGTCTATCTGTCTCAGTGGGTGTGGTCTCAGGGTGTTGTCACCTCTATGTGGGTGTGGTCTCAGGGTAATGACATCGCCATGTGGGTATGACATTTGACACCAGCTGACTAAGGTCTGTTCTGGGGACAAGGACGGAAACTTCCCTGTGTGGTTATGACAGAATAAACGAATAAAGGTTATGTTGGTTACAGGACAGTAATATTTCACTCCAAGATAATTTAATAAGGAATGTTTAAGGAATTTAACACAGAAAATGTGACTGTTGGAGGTGGGAAATTCTTTATTTAAAACAAGGCAGCGCTGAACCTCTCAGGGGCTAGTCTATTCAGGAAATGGCTGCAGATTAAATGTATGCGCTTAAAAATCTCTCTGGACAATCATGAGCTGAATGTGTATGCGTCGACAGACTGGAGCCGAAACAGTTAACACAGGAAACAGGCACAGGCGCGTTCCCGCTGGATTGTAAGGGTCGTGGACGCGCGCCGAGACAGCCCATTATCCGTTTCAGGAGGGAACGGAGGGAGGCGCGACAGACGCGACGCGTAGAAAACAGGAGCGGTCGGTGCTTACACCCGGTGACTGTGAACCAAGACTGTTTTCGAGCCCAGGTATTCGGGTACATTTGTTTTAGTCGAGAGGTTGTTGGATTTTATTTTATTTTCTATTATCGCGGACAAGGGGAGGATTTTCTCCGGTAGAGAGAGAGAGAGAGCACCGTTCCCGGGATCCACCATGTCGGGCAGCAGGGAGGAGGAGCGGCGGAAACTGGCCGACATCATCAACCACTGGAACGCCAACCGGCTCGACCTGTTCGAGATCAGCCAGCCGACCGAGGTGAGTCCGGGGACTGGACCCGGGGTAGGAGGCCGGAGACCGGACCCGGTGTAGTAGGCCTCGTCGGTCACCGAGAACTCCCCACACGGCCGGGGGGGGGGGGGGGAGCGGGGGGCGCATCGCACTCTGGTCGGTGCTCTGTCTGTCTAATGTGGATAATGCATGTCTGTATGTCTGTCCAGCAAGCGCGTTTGTTTGTTCGCAAATACCTGTGGAGCTGCTGTCGTCAAACTGCGCAAAGCATATGCGAGAAATGTCACAACACAACAACAGCTCTGGAGAACTGCACCACACTCCGCGGTGGACATTGAAACTAGCAAGCTGGAAACCTGTGTCGGCTGCTGACTAGACCGGGTCTTCTGTGTCCGGCACCGTGGTGGGGGGGGGGCTGCTGACTAAAACCAGGTCTAGACCGGGTCTTCTGTGTCCGGCACCGTGGTGGGGGGGCTGCTGACTAGACTAGGTCTAGACCGGGTCTTCCCTGTGGCTAACCTCGGTGAGGCAAGTGCATGCAATGGCTGACACGACAAGCTGAATGCAATTATATGATGATGCACCAGAGAAGACCCTAGGCTAGGCTAACGCTACTGGCCGAGGCACCTTGTCTATGATGGTATATGGCAGTCTGTCTCACGCGCCTGTCTCGTTCGAAGTCACGTCTACGGGATGCAGGCAGGATGCCGAACTGGAACGCAGTAGACGGGAATTCGAACGACAGGCGCGTGAGGTTTTGCCTGATACAAGGTGATTCAAGTAGCTCGTGCAAACCCGGGAATGCCGTTGACATGTCTCTAAAGTCACAACAACACGGTCATCTCTGGACATTTACCTCACGTGTGAACGGCGAAACTCACAGGTGGACCGGGGTTGGGATTCTATGTCATTTACAGGGAACTATGTGTGAAAGGGGGCTTATGTGGTGTCTGTCTACACTGAGCTAGCCTCCTGGTTAGCATGCTACTAGGCTAGCTGCGTCTCTCCCGTCCCTCGTCGGCCTCCTAGTCCTAATCCTCCTCCCTGGCTGGGTCTAGACCTCGTCCTCCATGACTGGGTCTAGACCTCCTCCCTGACTGGGTCTAGACCTCCTCCCTGACTGGGTCTAGACCTCCTCCCTGACTGGGTCTAGTCCTCGTCCTCCATGACTGGTTCTAGACCTCCTCCCTGACTGGGTCTAGTCCTCGTCCTCCCTGACTGGGTCTAGTCCTCGTCCTCCATGACTGGGTCTAGTCCTCGTCCTCCATGACTGGGTCTAGTCCTCGTCCTCCATGACTGGGTCTAGACCTCGTCCTCCCTGACTGGGTCTAGACCTCCTCCCTGGCTGGGTCTAGTCCTCCTCCATGACTGGGTCTAGTCCTCCTCCCTGACTGGGTCTAGACCTGAGGTTCACACGGGGATGGACTCTGACTGTGAGCTGGTCCAAGGAAGGTCAACTAGTAGATGACTGTTTCAGCACCGTGTAGCTAAGGGACAGCGGACCGGGTTAGGGTTAGCCAGCTATCTACCGGGGATGTTGATGGTCACGTCTCATGACTAAGCTGATCAGGACTGTGTCGGGTGTTAGCCAGCTGATCAGGGCTGTGTCTGGGGTTAGCTAGCTGCTGATCAGGGCTGTGTCGGGGGTTAGCTAGCTGCTGATCAGGGCTGTGTCGGGGGTTAGCTAGCTGATCAGGGCTGTGTCGGAGGTTAGCTAGCTGATCAGGGCTGTGTCGGGGGTTAGGGCTGTGTCGGGGGGGTTAGCAGGACTGGTCAGGGCTGTGTCGGGGGGTAGGGTTAGGGTCAGGGCTGTCTCGGGGGGGTTAGCAGGACTGGTCAGGGGTGTGTCGGGGGTTAGCTAGCTGCTGATCAGGGCTGTGTCGGGGATCAGCAGCAGGGCTCTCGGGGGTTAGGGCTGTGTTGGGGGTTAATTGGGCTGTGTTGGAGGGTAGGGTTAGGGTCAGCGCTATGTCGGGGGTTAGCAGGGCTGTGTCGGGGAGCGCTGAGCTGAGCTGTGACGTTTCACCGGCCAATCAGGTAGCGCTTTTCTGAATATTCATGAACCTTCCCCAAGCACCCTAGATTTCGGAAATTCGCTGTCGGGGGTTATCTAGCTGCTGCTAGTAGTGGCAACCTCACCGACCAGAACCACTCAGTTCCTTATCAGTGTAATGCAAAGCACTTAGTTATATTACTCTAAACTCTAAGCCAAAGGTTGTATACAATCACAATGCGATTAACAACAGCTCAATAAAAAGCAATTCCATTTCAATGGTCTCTGAGAGCAGTCAGGTGGCAACACCAACACCAGGACTACTAACACCTAACTAACCAACTCCAGGGCTGTGCGCCTAAACACATTGTTCACTGCAGTCGGCAAAGTCAGAAAATACTCAAGCAGACCAGCAAATAAGATAAGATAAGGTCTGGTTAAACCACTCAAAGGTGACATAACTACAACCACGTGTGGTGTTGAACACCACAACCAAGACGTGCGCAGAGGTGAGACATGGAGACATTGGGGGAAATCTCTTCTGCGTTTTGACTCTTTGAGTACCGGTAAGTGTCTTCTTGCGCAGTTTGTCTGTAGATGTCCGACGTGCATCTATCATCGTGCCGTAATGGTTGTTGTGTCCTCACCGTTTGGTGGTTTTCTCATTTAGGTTGATGGACTGCCTCCTGTCTGTATGTCTGACTTCACCACCTGTCTGTGTGTCTGACTTCACCACCTGCTGTGGGCAGCGTGTTTTTAGGCGCGCAGGAGCAACGACCCCCACCTTCCCCCTAGGGATGGGACGATTATCGTGATTATCGTTAATCGCGATAAAAACACACGCGATAACTTTATCGTGGAGAATTTTAATTAGTTGAATAATCGTCATAATCGTATGTTATAAATACATAGTAATATAATTTTGATTTCTCACATGAGCCGCGCGCGAATATCCTCACAGAAATTTGTCTCGCGGGATTGTTCAGCCTGCACGTGACTGTCAAGTCAGCGTTGTCAGTCAGTCACTAGTATGCTAGCATACACCATGGCTGCATCGGCCCCGTGTCCATTGTATCCTCCGAATAAAAAAGTGAAATCTGATGTGTGGAAGTACTTTGGCTTCACAAGTCAAGAACGCCAGGATGAAGAGCCAACATGCCGAACTTGCCGGAGGAAAGTGTCTGCCCCGAGGGCAAACACGTCCAATTTGCATGTGCACCTCCGTGACCGTCACCCTGCGTTGTACTCTGAACTCCAGGTAAAATGAGCCTGGCTTTACTAGTTAGTTAACATGTGACTGTGACATTCATCTGAATGCTCGTTAGCAACATGAATCATGATGCACTGATAGGGCTTACACACCGGCAGTTCCGAACGCGGGCTCATTCGCCAGACACGCGAACGCGAACCGGCGTTCGGAACTGCCGGTGTGAAAGCCCTATGTGTGAACGTGCAGGCTATCCTACTGTATACATGCCCAGCTCATGTCACGAAAGTGTCCTTATCTAGCTCTCAAATGGATTGAAATGAATGGATACGGATAGACTACGGGTGTGTGTGGCCACGGCATCCTATCCAGTCAAAAATAATTTTCAATGTCATAGAATTCGTTAGAATAGTCTCCGTGAAAAACAAATCATACAGTGAATTAACATTAAGTAGACAGAGCATCTTTGATTACAGCTTGTGCAAAAGTGAACAAAATAATGACATGGTTGAAGTAATGAATTAAAAGTATATAATAGAAGTAATGAATTATGAATGAATGAATGAATGAATGGTCTTTATTGTCATTGATATAAAAATACAACAAAATATGAGTTAAAGTGATTACAGTGTGTTTTATTGGCATTCTAAAGTTTTTTTTTATTTTTTTTTAATTTTTTTTTTTAAATTTTTTTTTTATTCTCGCGATAATATCGTGGATCGCGATTATTTTGCCCACGATAATCGTGACATGACATTTTCTAATCGTCCCACCCCTACTTCCCCCACAGTCTCCGGGAATTAGCTACAGGGGGGGTTGGAAGGACGGGGAGACGGGGGTCCTGAGCCGATTAGTTCCGGTTGCAGGGTTTGTGGATGCACACTCACAAGCAGCACACACAGAGAGACCCGTATGTAGACTATTATGACTATTCTCCTATGTAGAGTCTATGACGAATCTTCAATATTTGTTTTGGTTAAACAAGTTGGTCATGGTGCACATGACCACAAGTGTAGCAAGGGTGGTTTGGCGACCTGTAGACCCAGGTTCGATCCCCAGTCAGATTGTGCACGAGTGCCACACCCACCCATCCCTGTATGTCACATTTCAGACCCCCACCCCTCCCCAAGTCCTGCAAAAACAGCTCTACCTGTATCACCCAAGGTCGCGGTAGCAGACAGTGAACAAAAGTTATTTGGCCGGATTAGAGGCGCTGGACTGGAGGTGCATAGCTGACGGTCTAATCGTGTTAGGAGCCTCCACTTCAAAGGCCAGGGAGGCCGTTCTCGTGCGGGGAGGACGTCCCTCTGTGCCAGCTCCATGTCAGCTCCGTGGTCCTCATTACCGTAACGTCGGCCTTCTGATGCGGAAGACGGCGCGACGTGTTTGGGGCCGTGTGCGTGTGATAAGGGCTCCTTAGGCTGGAGACGTTTTCTTTTCTGTTTATTTTTTTTATTTATTTTTTTGAAACATTTGACTTGATGCTCGTTGGGACTTAATGACATGGTTTTCTGGTGTCCTGCGGTTGTTTCAGGGCTTACTGGTCATTGAAACGCTCTTTCAGCTCTCTGACTCGCTCTAGAGGAATCTCTCCTCCCCGCATGACATCACCAGCAGGATAACAGCTACTTTAACTGTGTTTGTTGTTGTGAGTTTGTTTGTTTTAGAATGGATGTGTCGCTAAGGAGAGAATACTTTTCCCATGTCTAAACCTGGCTTTTGTAGTGGAGGAGAGAAGAATCTTTGTGAACCTTAATTGGCCTAATGATTAATTGTTTTGTTACTGCAGACCAAAGTCTCTCTCTTCTCCTCCCCTCTCCTCCGCTCTCCTCTTCCTCTTCCTCTCCTCTCCTCTCAGTCAGCATCACAGTTCTGACCAGGGGAGGCCGGTGGAGGTAGAAATTGGAGGATGGAGGGGGGGGGGGGTCTCATGTCAAACACGTTCTGTGTATTTACAGTCCATGCCATGCATTACAATGAGCCCGGCCTCCAATATCTCCCTCCACCGGCCTCCACTGGTCTTAAGGATTTAGATTTGAAAACAAGCCCAACAGCATTTTTCTCTCCAGTTGTGTGTGTGTGTGTGTGTGTGTGTATTGATCCTCGTTAACGGTAGGGGCTGGAAAGAGAGGGGGAGTCTGACGGCCTCAGATCAGTCGTTGGCAGAATCAGAAACGTTGAGGAAGTGGTGGGAAAGCAGCTCTGGTTCTGTTTGTCCTGTTAGTGTTTCCATCCCCTCACCGGGGGCCTGTGATTGGCTGATTGACGCCCGGTGGATGAGGTCGTCCTATCAGAGTGACTGCGGGACGGCTGCAGGAAGTCTGATAGTGTGTGTGTGTGACCACCTGGGGAGAGATTGTGTGTGTGTGTGTGTTTACCAGCATGTGTGTGCGTGTGCGTGTGCGTGTGTGTGTGTGTGTGTGTGTGTGTGCGTGCCAGGGTGTGAGTGGTGCCAGGCAGGGCGGTGGGTCGTTCTGACCCCAGATGAACCCACTTTTGTGTGAGAAGCAAAATAAAGCCGGACTGCTGATTCAGAGAGTTTTCTTTGTTTGTTTTGGAAACGGGACTCAGAGCAGTGTTAGTCTGACTGACTGGTCTCAGAGCAGTGTTATCAGTCTGCTGGTCTCAGAGCAGTGTTAGTCTGACTGGTCTCAGAGCAGTGTTATCAGTCTGACTGGTCTCAGAGCAATGTTATCCAGGGTTCCCACGGGTCCTTGAAATCCTTGAAAGTTTGTGAATTTGACCAAAAAAAAATCAAGGTCTTAAAAGTTTTTGAAAATAGACATGGGTCATTGAAAGTGCTCTCTCTCTCTAAAAAAAATAATATATACAGTACAGGCCAAAAGTTTGGACACACCTTCTCATTCAATGCGTTTCCTTTATTTTCATGACTATTTGGTACATTGTAGATTCTCACTGAAGGCATCAAAACTATGAATGAACACATAGGAATTATGTATTTAACAATAAAGTGTGAAATAACTCTAAATATGTCTTATATTTTAGATTCCTCAAAGTAGCCACCCTTTGCTTTTTTGTTGTTAATAAAATATATAATAATAATATTAAATATAATATGTGTTAATAATAATATGTTATTATATATAATATTATTATTATATATTTTATTAACAACAAAACATTTTTATTTTATTAACAACAAAAAAGCAAAGGGTGGCTACTTTGAGGAATCTAAAATATAAGACATATTTAGAGTTATTTCAGACTTTTTTGTTAAGTACATCATTCCACATGTGTTCATTCATAGTTTTGATGCCTTCAGTGAGAATCTACAATGTAAATAGTCATGAAAATAAAGGAAACACATTGAATGAGAAGGTGTGTCCAAACTTTTGGCCTGTATTGTATATTCAACAATGTTTTACTTAGCTCATCAACTAGTAAGTCTCTGTATTGCTTAACTTTACACATATTTCACAATATATTGTTTTGCTGTGCTGTGGTAGAGAAGGCAAGACACAATCTAGTGTTCACACATTCAAGCCTCTCTTTTTAATTGTGTCTGTGAGCGGATAGTTCCTATTATATAAATTCTAATCTAGATCTGTCTCAAACTATGCCGTGTTGGGTCCTTGAATTTGAGGGAATTGAGTCTTGAAAGTCCTTGAAAGGTGCTTGAATTTGATGTTTCAGAAGGTGTGGGAACCCTGGTTATCAGTCTGACTGGTCTCAGAGCAGTGTTAGTGTGACTGACTGGTCTCAGAGCAGTGTTATAGATTAGATTAGATTAGATTCACTTTATTGTTATTACATAGTACAAGACAATGCAACAAAATGAGTGTGGGTTAGGGTCTAACCAGAAGTGCAACAAATAGCAATTATATTGCTGTGATAAGTAACAGTATTTACTAGGGGTGCAACGGTTCAGTTGGCCCACGGTTTGGTATGAACCTCCGTTTTTGGGTCACAGGTTCGGTTTCGGTATTTATTTATTTTTAAATTATTTTTAAATGCTACTGTTTATTTACAAACTGTTACTCTACTTTATTTTGCTTATAGCCTACTTAGGGAACTTTAACATTTAGACACATTCCAGAATATGACTGGTATATTGTATAATATAAATATATATATAAACAAAAAACACTTTCAAATGTAAAGAAAATTACATAAACACTTTCAAATGTGACTTGTTGTTGATTGGAACTACAGATCATAAGCTTTCAAATGATGTGTCATACATTGAAATCCGAAAAAAGATGACGAAGTTAGAGTCATTTGAATGTTGTTAGACCTCAGGCACATATTGGGTTACACTGACTGTAATTGAAACCGGAAGCAAATGCTGCTAACAGCTGTATTTTAATAACATCACAACATGCTGATAGAACATCAACATGCTAAAAACACATAACTACACATAATTAGATGATCACACAGTCCTTGCTTTTGAACACGTCCTAAAACTTATATTTACAAGCCATGTATAGCCGTTAGCCTCCGGAAAACATTAACAATGAATCCATTCCACAAAGTATACATATAGCCGTTTCACGCGAGTGGTTTACGGTTTCACCAGCTGCGTCACAAAAAAAGTGCCTCTTAAGCTTGAGGACTAGTATATAATAGGAGAGGAAGAAATGAAAGTAAAAATGCACTTTAGCCATGTACCAGCTGAATCCCATATACCCATTATGCGCATTTCTGCGACACACGTTTCTGTTCACTGTTTTCGTTCCCTCATCGCTGTTTCAATACCAAAACCAGAATGAATGACCCCACAACGCAGATTTGTAGCAATCCAGGGCTTCCTCAAACTGTTGGCATGTTCTCAGCTCTGCTCGCCATGAACAAACATTTGAGCAAGAAGCAACTTGCGTTCCAGACCAACTCCACCTCCGACTTTGAATGAAACGCAGCATAAACCGAAAACCTCCACGGTTCACTAGTGTATTGAACCGTGGAACGCGAACCGTACCGTCCGTAATAAAACCGAGAACCGTTGCACCCCTAGTATTTACAGCAATCTATACAGTAAAGTGCAAATGGTATGATGTGCAATGTCATACCATGTCATACAATGGTGACTGGATGTATGTGCAGTGATATATATAAATTGAGATTATATACAATGTGCAATTGTACAGGCTATGATACATATGATACATATATGATAAATATGTTGTATATAGTGATAGTATACAAAAATACAGGCTGTGGGCTATGATACACAGGGATGGACTGACTGACTATTATCAATCTGACTGACTGACTGGTCTCAGAGCAGTGTTATCAGACTGACTGGTCTCAGAGCAGTGTTATCAGACTGACTGGTCCCAGAGCAGTGTTATCAGACTGACTGGTCCCAGAGCAGTGTTATCAGACTGACTGACTGGTCTCAGAGCAGTGTTATCAGACTGACTGGTCTCAGAGCAGTGTTATCAGTCTGACTGGTCTCAGAGCAGTGTTATCAGACTGACTGGTCTCAGAGCAGTGTTATCAGACTGACTGGTCCC
This sequence comes from Nansenia antarctica, assembly GCF_963989245.1. NCBI lineage: Eukaryota > Metazoa > Chordata > Actinopteri > Argentiniformes > Microstomatidae > Nansenia > Nansenia antarctica. Next base: position 69,111,728 of record NC_137674.1, read on the forward strand.
AGAGCAGTGTTATCAGACTGACTGACTGGTCTCAGAGCAGTGTTATCAGACTGACTGGTCTCAGAGCAGTGTTATCAGTCTGACTGGTCTCAGAGCAGTGTTATCAGACTGACTGACTGGTCTCAGAGCAGTGTTATCAGACTGACTGGTCCCAGAACAGTGTTAGTCTGACTGACTGGTCTCAGAGCAGTGTTATCAGACTGACTGACTGGTCTCAGAGCAGTGTTATCAGACTGACTGGTCCCAGAGCAGTGTTATCAGTCTGACTGACTGGTCTCAGAGCAGTGTTAGTCTGTCTGACTGGTCCCAGGGGGTGTGTGTGTGCACGTTATAAGGCAGAGTGTGATGCAGGGTCAGGGCCGGGGTGAAGGAGGAGTGTGTTGGGTTGGGTGTGTCAACATAATGAATACACACACACACACACACACACACACACACACACCTCCAGTGTACCTGAGGTGACCCCCACCACTTCCACTGCCCGTCATCTGATACTATAATCCGGAGAGTGTTAATCTGACTATGGGCTTGGCTGGTCCCTCCATCCATCCCTCCTTCCATCCCTCCCTCCCTCCCTCCCTCCCTCCCTCCCTCCCTGTCTCCCTCCCTCCCTCCCTCTGTTCCTCTCCTCCTTACACGCCCCCCCCTCCCCTCTACAACTAGATGAAGCTGTCAATGTGTTCCATGTCACAGCTTGCGCGTGTGTGTGTGCGTGTGTGTGTGTGTGTGTGTGTGTGTGTGTGTGTGTGTGTGTGTGTAGTTCATCAAGAAGCAGGCCAAAGGTCACGACCACAGCTTGTCGCTTACTGACTCCAAATGGAATTATGAGCCATAAATCTCACGTTGACTCCCATCCTCCCTCCCTTCCTCTCTCTCTCTCACATCCCTCCCTCTCTCTCTCACATCCCTCCCTCTCTCACAGAATCCCCCTCCTCCCTCCCTCTCTGCTGGTACTGCTGTATGTTCAGTAGAGGAACAGAAGTGATTAGTTAACATTCCTGTGTGATGTCATGCTGCTGTGTCGTTGTGGGCTGGTCACATGTCATGATGACAGACGGTATTCAGATGAAAACACTGTTGGTATCTTTCTCTCTCTCTCTTTCAGTCTGTCATTCTCTCTGATTCTGACATCTCTGTCTCTCTCTCTCTCTCTCTCTCTCTCTCTCTCTCTCTCTCTCTCACTCTCTCTCTCAGTAGTCTATTGTTAAGGTGTTGGTAAGTGGATGTACTCATGTAGTGGATGCCCTGAACTCTTCTCCTCTTTCCTCCTGACCTCTCCTCCTCTCTTCCTCCATCCTCTAACCCTCCCCTGTTCTCTCCTCTCCTCCCCTCCCTCCCTCTCTCCTCTAACTCTGGTCTGCCTGTCACACCCCATCAATCCCCTGATGGTCACTCCAGCCCGTCTCCCTCCCCTGCTCATTTGCCGACACAGTGAACCCAGCTCCCTGATTGGCTTCTGCCTCCTGTCACTCAAAGGGGCTCGTCAGTGAGACACAGGATCAGAAGGGCATTGTGGACTGATGACTCATCTGTTGACTCTCTCTCTCACTTTCTCCCCCCCCCCACCTGGCCAGGGAGGGTACAGCAGGGTACGAGCAGGGTACAGGAGGGTATGAGCAGGATACACAAGGGTACGGGCAGGGTACAGCAGGGTACAGGAGGGTATGAGCATTGAGCAGGATACAGGAGGATACAGGAGGGTATGAGCAGGGTACAGGAGGGTATGAGCAGGATACACAAGGGTACATGAGGGTACAGCAGGGTACAGGAGGGTATGAGCAGGATACACAAGGGTACATGAGGGTACAGCAGGGTACAGGAGGGTATGAGCATTGAGCAGGATACATCAGGGTACAGGAGGGTATGGGCAGGATACAGGAGGGTACAGGGCAGTGATATCTATATGATATCTGCTATTGTCTGACTGCTTCTCATGTGGGAGAACGGCCTGATCGTGTTGCTGATAATCCACTAAGCTCAGAGTAACTCAATACTCTCCTCCTTCCCTCTCTCTCCCTCCCTCCTTCCCTCTCTCTCTCCCTTCCTCCTTCTCCCTCTCTCTCTCTCTCTCCCTCCCTCTTTCTCCCACCCTCTCTCTCCTTCCCTCCCTTCATCCCTCTCTCTCTCTCTCTCTCTCTCTCTCTCTCTCTCTCTCTCCCCACCCTCCCCCCTCTCTCTCTCTGGGCGGGTCTCTCCTCCTACTGGACTGATGTCTTCACACACGCTCTGTCTGCCAAGCTGACAGTTTATTGTCGTCAGCTTTCACATTTAGGAATGTGGCGTCTTGTTTTTGTTTAGCTGTGTGTGTGTGTGTCTGTGTGTGTCTGAGCCCTCGTCATTCCCTCCTTCTCTCTCCAGGCCTCCATTTGACCTTTGACCCTAACCCTCTAAGTATGTCTGTAGTCTGGACCTAAACCTCTTATAACAGCACCTCTTATAACTCACACACACCCCCCCACACCCCCCCTATACACAACCCCCTACACACCCCCCCCTACACACCCCCCCCTACACACCCCCCCCTACACACCCCCCCCTACACACACACCCCTACACACACACACACACACACACACACACACACACACACACACACAGGGCTGTGGTAGACAGGGATGGTTGGCAGGCTGAGCGATGGCGAAGAGACACCAAGCCATCACTTCCTGTTTCCTGCTGGTCGAGGAACAGAAGGATCAGACAGGAAGGAGAGAGAGGGAGAGAGGAAGAGAGGGAGGGACAGACAGACATCCTCTCCTCTGTCTGAACCAGAGCTACATTCAATCAACGCTGTAGAATAGTTTCTCTCTCTCTCTCTCTCCCTCTCCCTCCCTCTCTCCCTCTCCCCCCCCTCCCTCTTTAACCCTGCGAGGGTTTCCTAGCCTTCTCGAACCTCATGATCAGCTGACTCTCTAACGTCCAATCAGCTTAGTGTGTGTGGTTGACTCTCGGTAGGGCGAGCATCATGTATTTGATGCAAGCATGTTACATCATACGTGTGTGTGTGTGTGTGTGTGTGTGTGCCTCAGAGCTGTGCTCATTAAGCTAGATTTCCTAGATGAGTGGTCAGCGTGCAAACAGAAATACACTGTGTGTGTGTTCGTTCTGACCCCATGTTTGTTTTGGTCGTCTTTGTCCTCCCTGCTCTGCTTCCTGATTGGTCAGGAATAAAGCGCTATTGTGTCCCTGAGTGTGTGTGTATGTGTGTTTGTTGCCTTTAGATCGGGAATGTCGCCCCTCGGAACGCCACTCTGTGGAAGTTTGATGACATGCATCCTGTGTGTGTGTGTGTGTGTGTGTGTTAGGGATGCTCCGATTTATCGGCCACCGATTTAAATCGGCCGATTTCACTCCAAATGACTCGATCGGTGATCGGCAAAAATGGCCGATCGCAAAAACCGATTTTTTAATTTATTTTTATTTTATTTTTTTCCCCTGGGGAAGACAGATAACTGAACAGAAAACATAGGAGGACGTAACAGCATGTAAACCATGAAGGCCACGTTTATGATGTCTTTTATAATCAAAACTTTTGTCTAAAAAGCTAAAAATATGTAGGCTATCCAGTCAGTAGGCCTACAGTTATGTATTTAAAAAAAAATCGGTATCGGTTGATCTTGAGGAAAAAAATCGGTGATCGGTATCGGCCCCAAAAATCCAGATCGGAGCATCCCTAGTGTGTGTGTGCTGGTGTGTGTGTGTTCTGCAGGGTTGGTGGTTGACCTTTGACCTCCTCATGGACCTAGCCGCTGCTAGGCTAATTAATAAACGATTCATCTCACGTTTGTCTGCCACACACACACAACCACACACAACCACACACTCACACAACCACACACTCACACAACCACACACTCACACAACCACACACTCACACAACCACACACTCACACAACCACACACTCACACAACCACACACAACCACAACCACACACAACCACAACCACACACTCACACAACCACACACTCACACAACCACACACTCACACACTTACACAACCACACACTCACACACACACAACCACACATTCACACACACACAACCACACTCACAACTAGGGATGTCTTGATCCGATCCACGGTATCGGTATCTGTGCGATATTGGTCCAGAATGCTGGATCGCAGATCGCACATGAAAAAAAATAGGCTGCAATCTGCGTGCCCGATCTGGTGTGTCTCTCACGTGATGACAACAGTAGTAGTCAGTGGTCACGTGCATGACGGTTGGCTAGTAGCTACCTGTGTGTAATGAGTCTGACACCAGCTGGTGAAATCATAAAAACCATTTGCCTAAGTAATCTTTCAGGTTTTTACATATTCTGAAACTACAGATTGTAAGCTTTCAAATGATGCGTCATACATTGAAATCGAATAAAAATTTAAGACGAAGAAGAAGTATTTGAATGTTGGTACACCTCAAGAATGGGAATGCGACAAGAGAAAAGTGATCAAACCACAACAACAAACAGTGGTACATCGCTACGAACGTCTAACTGCGTTTTTTATAACATCACAAGTTCACAACATTCTGAGAGAACATGGACACGCTAAAAACACATAACTACCGGTACATATAATTAGATTAACACACTGTCCTTGCTTTTGAACACGTCCTAAAACTAGAGTATGTTTACAAGTCATTATCCCTTACCGGTAGCCTACGGCAAATGAGAACAGTGAATCCAATCCACAAATGTAGTGATCCTGTAGTGATCGTTAAACTGTTGTATATTATATCGAGTGGCTACTTTAAAACTTCAAGTTGCCTGTTATGAAAAAAAACGAAAACCAGATGTTGTTGACACAATAAGTTTCACTTTTTGACCCCTTCGATTCTGTGACTGGTTTATGGTCTCACCAGCAGCGTCACTAGGCTACACTTTAAAAAAGGGTGCTATAATTGCTTTGCCATTTGTAAGAGAAGATAAATAGAATAAAAACCTGAAGGCACTAAAACTAGAAATCAGACAGCATCTACAATGCTGAATGCTGCTAAATTGTTTTAACTTTAAACCAGTTGGTCACTGAGTACTGCAGAGTACTGTTTTTGTTGCTTGAATAAAGGCTGACAGTCTTTAATAGCCAACTGTTGTTGTGGACTATACTGGGGAAGTATTTGTTATTATTCATACAAAAAAAATAATATATATATATCGGATCGGTATCGCAGATACCTGAAGCCCAGGTATCGGTAGTGAAAGTGGGATCGGGACATCCCTACTCACAACCACACTCACACAACCACACACACACAACCACACACGCATATACACACAGTAAGTTAATAGTGACTGTAGGAAATACCTGAGTGTGATCCTGGACCTCTGACACAGGAAAGGCCAGGCTCTGACACACTGAGGGGGGCGGGGGGGAGGGGTGCTGCTGAGTCGACCCTCTGTTTGGTTTGGACAGGGGGAGATAAGCACAGCCATCCTGTGGGGAGGTGTGTGTGTTTGTGTGTGTGTGTGTGTGTGTGTGTGTGTGTGTGTGTGTGTGTGTGTGTGTGTGTGTGTGTGTGTGTGTGACAGGGAGACAGGCTGGAGATAACAGTGGAATGAGAGAGGACGGAAAAACTCCCTCCCCAATCCCTCTCACCCTCTCTTCCCCTCCTCTCTCCCTCTCTTCCTGTGCTCTCCTCTCTCTCTCTCTTCCTGTGCTCTCCTCTCTCTCTTGCCTTCCTCTCCTGCTCCTCTCCCTCTCTTCCTCTCCACCTCTCCTCTCCTCCTCTCCACACCCAGAGTCTGCAGCTGTTCCAAAGAATCCCTAACGTACATCTGCTGGACCTCTCCTCCCCTCTTCCTCTCCTCCTTCTCTCTCTCTCCCTCCTCTCCTCCCTCCTCCTCTTCTCCTCCCTCCTCCTCTCCTCCTTCTCTCTACCTCTCCCTCCTCCCCATCTCTCCTCTCCTCTCCTCCCCTCCTCCTCTCCCTGTCCTCTTCCAGTTTGTGTTAGTGGTTCATTCCACCGCTGGGCCGGGTCTGACCCAATCTGACCCAGCACGGGGTGACTGTAGGAGGGGTAGGGAGGGGAGGGCAGGGGGGTCTGCTCTGGAGGTCATACACACACAGAGACACAAAGGCACACACACCCTACAGACACAAAGACACATTCTACACACAGTCACACACACACACACCCACACACACACACACACACACACACACACACACACACACACACACACACACTCACACACGGCTGCTCTGCTGCTCCACCCTCCATGTTTGTTGATCCTAGCCGTCTGTACGGACACTCCCCTCCCCCCTCCTCCCCCCCACACACATGTTTGTTGATGCTAGCTGTCCGGCCAGCTCCAGAAACATGCCTTCCAGACACTCCCCTCCCCTCTCCCCCTTCCCTCCCCTCTCCCCCTTCCCTCCCCTCTCCCCCTTCCCTCCCCTGCACACATGTTTTCTGTTCCCTTGTTGTACTGGCTGGGGGCTGGGGGCCATTTTTAATGTTGGGCCATACTGGGCTAGGTGCAGGCTAGGCTAGACTAGGCTATGCTAGGAGCAGGTTGGGTTGGACTGAGAGAGAGAGAGAGAGATAAATAACTGACCACTGACACAAACACAGCACAGATGCAGGGAGGGCCCAGATGTGTGTGTGTGGTCCAGCCAGAAGCTGTGTGTGTTTGGGGACCTTGGGTGGGAATGTGTGTGTGTGAGAGAATCCTGGGTGGAGGATGTGGTCACTCAGCTTCCAGACGTCTCCCCTCAGAAATACACCAACACACACACACACACTCTGTCATCTGACAGCAATGTCTTCCATATGAGTTCAGCGGTCTGGCTCGTGCATAGAGAGAGGGTGCGTGCATGTGTGTATGTCTGTCGTTGTGTGTGTGCGTGTGCGTGCGTGCGTATTATGCTTACCATAACCAAGTTCGCTTGCCATTGTTGCCAACTAAAGCACTTGATTACCGTTGATATGAATATACTATACTAGTCCAAAAGCACAGTATGGGAGAACTACAGCGCAGCGCACACTGTATTGCCGGCCTGAGTAAGCACAGTTGAAGTGAGGGAGTGACTTGATGTGCCACTGATGCGCACTGTGTAAACATCTCACAAAAGTGCTTTAGATAAGTAATCTAACTAAGTAAGTACGATAGTTAACTATGATTGTAAATGAAGTAGTATCCAGTTGTGGAATTATATTTAGTAGTAGCGATATTCAGGGTCTGGGGCAGTTCTTATGCGCTCTGCGTTGCGGGCACTCTCCCTGCTGATTGTGCGATGCAGGACAGCTGTCGGAGGAGATGTTGTGGGTGCTCTCTGCTCCGTAATGCGTCTATCACAAAATGTACATTTGATAAGTAAGTAAACTAGCTAAGTAAGTAATCTAGCTAACTATGATTGGAAACAAAGTAGTATCCAGTTGTGGAATTATATTCATTACTACTTTGGCTGATGTGATGTGGGTTAACTAGCCAACTCCTTAACATCAGCGGAGCGAACCAAAATTACAAAGTGAGAAACTACTCGCTGTGAACTTGTTCCATGTGAAAACGTCTTGCATCAGTCATACGTATCTCTTTACATGCCGGACCAGGCAATGTTCAGGCTTCTGTTCACACCTAAGCTTTCCCTGTAAATTCCATGGAATTATACAAGGTCCTGACCAGGGGAAATGCCTGTTGAATTTCCCTGATCAGTTGCGTTCACACATACACCATACCAGGTAAATTCCATGGAATCTACTGGGAAGGCTCGTATGTGTGAAAGGGGTAGACTGTCCAGGTTAGGTTGAGGAGGTGCTGTGTATTTGTCTTGTTGGCTGTTTTAGTTCCTCCTGAACACCTGTAACCTGAGAAGGGGGCGGAGCCGGCCCACTGGGCCGAGCTCCATGGTTACGCTCCATCTGCCTGTTGTTGCCATGGACACAGTGACGGGAGCTCCTCGGAGCCAGGTCTGCGACCACACACACACGCACACACACACGTTCTACAATTATTGGAGTGAGGGACACAGCCATGACCTCAACCTCACACTGCAGGTTACATCTCTGGGATAATGTGTGTGTGTGTGTGTGTGTGTGTGTGTAGTGTGTGTCAGCACTATTGGGTTCTCCTTGGCACCAAAGTCACCTCACGGCGTAGAGAAGTGGACACGTGCCACTACATAATTCAGTGGTTGGTTCCCTGTGTGTGTACGGTTGCTGTGTGTGTGTGTGTGTGTGTGTGTGTGTGTGTGTGAGAGAGAGCCTCTACATGCCATGCATGCCTGTGTGTGTTTGCATTTCTATTCTCCACACTGGAGGACCTTCAGAAACTCACAGTAAGGTCACACACACACACACACACACACACACACACAGACACAGGGGCTGAGACACGCGTGTGTGTGTGTGTGTGTGTCAGTCAACCTCAGCAGCATATCTGTTACGCAACCCCACAAGACTGACGTGTTGTTGTATAACAAACCTCTCCTCCTCTCCTCCTCTCCCCTCCTCCTCCTGTCCTCCTCTCCCCTTCTCCTCCTGTCCTCCTCTCCCCTTCTCCTCCTGTCCTCCTCCCCTCCTCTCCTCCTCTCTTCTCCTCCTCTTCCCCTCTCCTCTCTTCTCCTCCTCTCCCCCTCTCCTTGTCCTTGGGCAAGACACTGAACCCCAAATTGCTCCCAATGAGCGGGCCGGAACCTTGCATCGTAACTTGCCGCGATTGGTGTGTGAATGTGTGTGTGAATGTGTGTGTGACTCGGTGAATGAGAGGCCATTGTAAAGAGCTTTGGAATAAGGCGCTATATAAGTCAGCCCATTTATCCTCTTCTCCCCCCCCCCTCCTGTCATGTGTAGCTGTAACTGGTCCAGCCAGCAGCATAAGAGTTGCCAGGGAGGAAATTGAGTTACACAAGTGGAGGCTTCCCTTCACACCAGGGCTCTACGCTAACCTTTTTCACTAGGAGCACATGTGCTCCTAAATGAAAAATGTTAGGGGCACACAAAGAAATTTAGGAGCACAGTGAAAAATGTAATTATAACACATTTTTATTAGTGATTTTGCCATTTTTGCAACAAAATCACACATTGGCCCATGCCTACAGCCCTACTAGATGCAGAGTTGATGGCATTGTATTATGGTAACTAGCTGTGTCAAGTTCTCCTGGTTAGCAGCATGTTCATTCATTCATCCATGTCATGCCTGTCAGCTAGCAGCCCAGCCAGGCTTTAGGGCTAGGTCTGTCAGCTAGCAGCCCAGCCAGGCCATGCAGAGGTCTGTCTCCATGCTGCCCACCTCCCTGCTGCTGGGTCAGGCTACATCAGTCACACACGGTGGCCAGACAACTCCACATCTAGGGGTATTAAACTACCCCACATCCAGATGACCAGTCCCCAGCCCCATGCTGCCCGGGGTGGTGACATGTGGAGGTGGCCAGCCCAGCACGGTGCCTCTGCGGCGGCTAGCTGTTAGCACACCATCATCCCCGGGGGTCCCACCTCTCTGCCACACTCAAGTACAACATGTTGCATTTTCATGCCATTAGGCAACTTGCTTCCTAGGGTTTCCTAGGATTAGAGATGCATTTGGACTTCTGGAGTACCTCCACTACTTTCAATGGGTTCTGAAGGTCTGAGAGCTTTCTACTTTCTACCCTTAGTAGTTAACCCTGGTTGTAACCTTGGGTTCAAATCTGGAGTGTGTGGGACCAAATCTGTAGATGTGGTGAGCTAATGAAGCTAATGAAGCTTGAGATGAGAAAAGGGCGCTTGTCTCTTTAAGGCCCAAAAGGGAGTTAGCGATTAGCGATGTTAGCTTAGCGCCAGTTTAACAGAAGTAACTTCACTTTTAACATGACTTCCCGTGGTCGTAGCGGGCTGGCTGACGGCTTAAAATGTGGCCACACGGTTCGCGCAGATTTATTTTTAGAATAAAAAAAAAAAAAAAAAAATATATATATAAAAATATCTGTACTCGCGCGTGTGCTCGTGAATTTATTTCTCTAGTCGCACAGATGTATTTTTAGTCGCAAATGCGAGTGAAATGGTCGCACTGTAGAGCCCTGCTTCACACACATGCATGCACGCACACACGCAGACACTAGGGGTGTAACGATACATCGATTCACATCGATGCATCGATTCATTGACTAACGATCTGATTACATCGATGCAATGTAAAAATATCGATCTATATCGTCATCTTAAAGATACACCTTTATTTTGAAATGGCACATTCTGCGTGACTGTCACCATTTCCGTGCAGCGCGCGACTAGCAGCGGCAAATTACAAAGTCAAAGAGCGCTGCACACTGTGTGTTCTGCATTTTGTGACTGCGGCGGAGAACAGCGAAGCGGTTTTAGCTGCGACTGCCAAGCCCGCCCACGGCCGACTGTGATTGGTCAATGCTCTAGTCTAGCCGACTGTGATTGGTCAATGCTCTGGTCTGTAACAAAGCATCTGTCTTATGAATGGGCAAAGGCTGCAGGTTGGACCTTACTTACTTTACTCCGGTTTGCTTGTCCAATTTCATTGGATAAACCTGAACAAAATTCCTATTGATAAAATCTACAGGTAAATCATTACTCCCGTAATCAGTGATCTAACATGACTGTCCAAGCATAGCCTTACCTTTCACCAATCAACACATCATATCAGATCAGTGCTTCCTAGAGGAAGTGTGATGGATGGCCCTATATTAAAAATTATCCTGACCTGCGTTCAGAGCGTAGTGTTTGTCCTGAACATGTTGATCAGTTAGTTTTTTTGAAGAAAAACCTCCCAAAGAAGAACACTGGAGGATATACTTATTATATAACACTGGAGGATATACTTAACTTATTTTGGTTAAGAAGAATGTATATAAGATGTACTGCACTGTACTGCATTTGCACTTATTATTTATTATTATTTTATTATTATTTATTATTATTGCACAAATATACTGTAGGTTTGTGAGACTAGTGAATGGGTCTATTTTTCTTTTTGTAACAGAAGAATACTGTATAATACAATATGATTTAAATGCTGGATACCTGGAAGAGCTCACAAATAAAATGGTCAAATAATATTCTAGTTGTTTTTGTGAGTGGATAATTGTGTTAGATTGGCATATGATATCGCGTCATATCGATCTTGAATCGAATCGAATCGAAATCGTATCGTGACTGACATTGTGATATCGTCAAACATTGTATCGTCATACAAACAAATCGATATAATATCGTATCGTGATGAAGCTGGTGATTTACACCCCTAGCAGACACACACACAAATGGAGTCTTCCCTTCACTCACACACACACACACACACACACACACACACACACACACGTGCACACACACAAATGGAGGCTTCCCTTCACACACACACACACACACACACACACACACGCACACACATGCACACACATAAATGGAGGCTTGCCTTCACACACACACACACACACACACACACACACACACACACACACACACACACACACACACTGTGGCAACCCTCTCACTTGACTGGAGTAAATGTACACACACTGAGCTAGAGAGATGAGGAGACGGAGGTCACTTTTAGGCGCATCGCCGCATTTATTCCTAACTTAAAGGGAACCCTGATTATTAAGACATGTAGGCCTTAATATGCTCTAATTGCCATCTCCTACTAAAATATGTTGGTAGAAAGACATGAAATATGTTCATTATGTTAAAAATCCTCAATCTGTAATACATATTTTTACCCATATAGGTCGCCATATTACTGCAGTCGCGCAGTAGTGACATCAGATGGTTGCAACTTTTATTGCTGGTATCTTTCCTGACCTAACCCTAACCCTAGTGCAGGGGTCGGCAACCCGCGTCTCCGGAGCCGCATGCGGCTCTTTTGCCCATCTTCAGTGGCTCCCTGTGGCTTTGACCACAAATGGAAATTAACAACGATTATTTATTTTTTACGTTGCCGCGGTCTCTCTCCTTGAACTACAACTCCCTGCTTACGCTGTTGTACGAGGGCCAATAGGATTCGGATATGTTGGCACATGACTAGTATTATACATTTTGAATGGACCCAACATGAGACTGGATGTGACAGGTTTTTTTCAAGAGTAGACCTATATCCACAGGGATTGACGAAGTACTGCGGCAGGCAAAGCAAGAAACTATCCACATTGTCTACAACTTTGTGGCTAGATTTATATAGACATTGGCGACGCACATTGATGAACGGGAGCTTCCCGGTGAGCGCTATTTGCCTACTTTTAAATGCAAAAAGCGGCTTGTCTTGAGCTCAAACCGTTTCCGAATGATGAACTTCTAAAGAAGGTATGATATTTGGGAGCGCCGGCGTTCCTGTGGGTCTGAGAGGGTTTAACTTAAAATAGTGAAAAGAGGACGAGGGAGGCTAGTTTTCATTTGGTACTGTAGTCTACAGTCTGTAGATTTGTCTATTTTTTGGCTGACGATCTCACTTCCTCCGGATGAAATTACAAACGTGTCCATATTTTTTCTCAGGCTAGTATAGCCAGATAAAAGTATCAACCCACCTGTTAAAAGGCACCAGAATACACGAAATTGCATCTACTCTGTTTAAAAAATGTTTTGGGGGAACCCCCCAGACCCCCTTTACGCTAAAAACACTTTAAAAAAAAAAACACAAGAAGGGAAGGAGCTGGTTTACATAAATAAAGGCTATGTACACTATCCACTATACTATACTGTACAGATAGACGACTAAGGAGGGATATGATTAAACACAAACACTTCTATCAATGTCTTTTTTCCATTAACTATTGTCTTTTTAAATGTTTTATCTATTTACTTCTTATATTTGCTTTCATTCATTGTAATTGTTATTTTCTTATGCTCCTCTTGCTGTATTTTTAAATAATGCATGTAAAGCACTTTGAATTGCCCCTGTTGTATGAAATGTGCTATACAAATAAACTTGCCTTGCCTTGCCTATCCTAGTGTTTCACTTTTGTAAAGCACAATACGTTTGCATTCGGTTGTATGCATATGTGCTAAGGCTTATGTATTTGTAGCCTACTTAGTAATTTTGATAGTATGCTAATATAGCTTATATAGACACTTACAGCATGTGTTGCCTTCATCAGTGGTGCCGGCAGCCGGAATCCTGTACGCAATCCTGTACAATTTTCTTTAAAGGATTTTTTTTTCTGTAATAAACGTGCTTAATAAACTCTTTCACGTTGCCTTCAGCCAATCACCCAACCCGTTAGTTTGAAACATTACATAAAGGCCAATGATTGGTGTTTACCTCACTGTCACTACTGTAAATACATTTGATTTGATTTGATTTGACTTGACTTGTCACTCATTTGATCTTGATTTCTGGCGCTCAAATTATTTTCAACTAGCTCAACTAGCTTCCTAATTAGCTGTCTAATGTCTGTGATTTTGAAAATGTATTAAAGACAGTTGAGCCTTCTTCAGGCATTTGGGAGAGGGAAGAAAATATGCGAAGAGAGCAACACCAGCGAAGGCGCCAGCAGCAGTCAGCTACACGGTGACGAGCCCCCTACGGTAGCTAGCTGTGTAGCTAGGCCTGCTACCTCGTCCTCTGTCGTAAGTGCAAAACTCTCATTTCGGTGCTAGCCTATGTACTGGTGCACTGTCATAGTTTCACCAAATAGGCCCTTTGTTTCCCCCATGTGTTAGGTGCGCTGTCACCTGGGCTGTTTTCATCTGTGTTTCGAGGTGCGCTGTCACCATATTGTTTGCACGTGTCATCACGGCATAAGGGGAACGCCCACCTGGCGGGCAAAACAAATCTTTCTTCCGCTGCCTGCCAGCTATTTTATCAGGTTTTTACCAAGTAATTAGTTGTTTGACAAAATGCTGGATAGTTGCTGTGCAATCGGGTGCACTAACCGACGAGGAGACAACCCTGGGTTGTGCTTCTACAGAATTCCGTCAGAAAAAGAACCCAGAGAGGAGAAGAGCAAAGCCTTTTTTATTTATATTTGTTTTATATATTTATTAATACTTATTCATTTTGCACATGTATATGTATAGGCCTGGCTGATTTAGAAAACATAAAATAACATTTGCAAAAGAAATCTTTTTTAATGTAAAAAAAAAAAAAAAAAAAAAAAATCAGAATATTCCCCCCCGGTTTTTGGGTGTCCGATTAATCGATTAACCGAAAATAGTCGGTAGATTAATCGATTGTCAAAATAATCGTTAGTTGCAGCCCTAGTTCCTTTGTTTGTTATGAACGAGCTAGCCGCTAGCCGCTAACACTACTCTGAATACTAGCCTAGTGACTAGGTAATTATCATTGTCATGTATTAGGCTAGCTATTTTATGAACATGGTATGATAGTATTTTATGAACATGGAGTGCCAGTAACTGTAGGCAATACTTTAATGTACTATCTTCCTTTTGTTGCAGCTTTGATGCCCCCCACCAGACACAGCAGCTCAACAACTCAGAGCCAAGAGCTCATTGTACCTGTCTCTCTCCACAGTGTTATAGTACCTGTCTCTCTCCACAGTGTTACAATACCTGTCTCGACCTGTCTCTCTTTCCACTCAGCTCTTTAAACACAGAGTACCTGTCTCTCTCCACAGATATATACACACACACACACACACACACACACACACACACACACACACAGATATAAACACACACAGATATAAACACACACTCTGGCAATATTTTGTTGAATAACAAGAACAGTTGGGCATAGATACAGCATTTTGAACTGTGTCATGATTTATTATCTATTGATAGTCAATTCACAGACCTTGCATGCTTACCTGTGTATAGTCTGTTGTATGTTGAACTATAAGGCTGGACATTGACTACTGAGCACTACACTATTTCCAGCACAAGACATCAGCAAATTACTCTTAATGCCTCCATAATAATAAGCTGGCTAATTAGCTACAGTAATAACATTGATAGGTGATAATGTTAGCAATATCTAGCTAAGTACTGTAAACTTCTCTTTGAAAAGTCTATCTGACCCAGTGACTAACACTAATGTTTGCACACTGATTGTACTTTGCACAGCTTGTCGCACCATTGTTCTGCTGTAGTGCGACTACCATCACTTATACTTATCACTTTATTACTTATTATTGTGACTATGTACCTTGTTGAAGAACCAAAGCGAACCAGCGATTATGTCCCACTCGCGCCTCCTCACCTCTCTGATCGTCTTCATTTTGATCAATATTTTGCGTAATGCACTCGGGTTTAAATTGAAAAGGCTGGACAGAAAACATAGCTAGCTAATTGCGACCTGCGACTGATGGGCTAAAAGCAACCAGCAGGGTTGGGCACAGCTGCCTCGCATCCGCTTGATGAGCCCGCGATTGGTGCTGCTGATTAGCGGATGCGAGACAGCTGTGTGAATAGCCAGTATCGACCATTAGCAGCTCTGCCTAGGGGTCTGTGGGTGCTCCCCCAGGTCCTGACGCCCCGGTAGGGAGAGGGATGCCACAACACACACACACACACACACACACAATTGGAGGCTTCCCTACATTATGGGATGGGTAGCTGGAGCTGGCGTTGCCATGGCGTTATAGAAAGCACCTTTTGTTTGGTGTCTCTTCTCGGTACGGCCTGGTCAATAGGCTCACACACACACACACACACACACACACACACACACGGCTGAATGATGTCCTATGTAGAACAATGTGAGGCCTTTCCTGCTCTGCTGGCCTCTGCTGGGACAGACAGGCTGTTGTTGACTCACGCACACATACACACATGCACACACACACACACACACACACACACACACACACACACACACACACACACACACACACACACACAGTCACACTGTCACAACACTATTTATCAAGAGAGAGGAATCAGGGTGGGGGGGGGGAGAATGCAGAGGTTGTTGTTCCAGTACTATAGTAGTTCATAAACACCTAGAGGAGGGAGGGAGGGAGGGAGGGAGAGATGGATAGATAGATAGATAGATAGATGGATAGATAGGTTGAGTTACCATCGCCTAGCAGTCTTATAGCGGCAGGCAGGAAAGAGGGAGGGAGGGAGGGAGAGAGAGGTTCTCATCAGACCCAGGGCCTTGTAGTAAAGACCTCAGTACCTGAGTCAATTACCCTTCACAGGAGGCACAGTAAATACTGAGCTAACACACACACACACACACACACACACACATCCTCCCCTGGTTACAGTGTGTCAGTGGCAGGTTGTAGGTTAGCCTTGGTGAGGTTGTTTACGGGGCTCCTGGTCCCAGCGGTTAAGTGTTTGATGCCACGGTTGATTTGTGGTTGTAGCCTGGTAGTGGTTGATTTATGACTCTCCCTCCCTCCCTCCCCCCCCTCCACTCCCTCCACCCCCACCATCGGTCATGGCATCCCACAATGCTCTGACTGGACACCTCACATCTGGGAAAGAGAGATAATGAGAAATGGAGGGAGGGAGGGAGAGAGTCATGTAGGGGGAGAGAGAGGTATAGAGAGAGAGACGTGTAGGAAGAGAGACGTGTAGGAAGAGAGAGAGAGAGATGTAGAGAGAGAGAGAGAAACATGTAGAGAGAGAGAAACATGTAGAGAGAGAGAGAGAGAGAGAGACATGCCTTGGAGAGAAATACTTCAAAGAGAGAGAGAGAGAGGTGGCACGGAGGTGACACGGAGGTGTAGTAGGGTTTGCCATGTTTGATTAAGCAGCAAGTCGTGACAGATCTACCAGTTACACTGCTAAAGTTAGCACCTGTGTGTGGGAGGTTGTGTAATGAGAACATTTAGTCTCTGTGATTCAGAGTGTATTTGTGGACGGCGTGGGGAGGTCATGTCAGGGTGTGGAGGTGGTTGGTCTCTAACTTAGACTAGAGGAAGAGGAAGAGAGAAGCCTACAGCACAGAAACTGACTGGGAGGATGATGTCATCCCTCTCTGGTCTCTCAGGTCGGACCTGAAAAATATTGACTTAGAAAAGAAAGTCTCTCTCTCTTCCTTCCTCTCTCTCTCACTCTCTCCGTCTCTCACTCTCTCCCACTGTCTCTCCTTCCCTTCATCTCTCTCACTCTCTCCGTCTCTCTCTCTCCCCCTCAGTCTTTCCCTCCCTTCCTCTCTCTCTCTCTCTCTCTCCCCCTTCCTCTCTCTTCCTCTCTCCTTCCCTCCCTCTACCCCCTCGGCCGACGGTTTCCTGTAAAAAGCGGTCACGCCCAGTGAGTGTTTAATAACGAAGGTCAGATGAGCGGACAGGAAAGAGATAGAGATAGAGAGAAAGAGCGAAGGAGGGAGGCGTGGGGGGAGGGAGGGAGTGATATGACGGCACCCAGCTGGAATCCGTGGTTAACAGGGGTGTGTGGTCGAGCCTCCAGGCTGTGTTATCAGCCTGTCTGCTGCTAGAACCACAGGGTCGTCGGTTCAAGTCCTGCTGTGCGTTTTTGTCTCTCGTTGCTTACATAAGTGTCAGGAGTCCTCCCTAAACACACAGACACACACACACGCACAGACGCACACACACACACGCACAGAGAGAGACAGACAGAGAAACACTCGCATGTTACTGGCGACAGCACACACACACACACACACACACACACACACACACACTACTGCCTACGACACACACACACACACACACACTAGCAGTGTGTCAGGAGTCCTCTCCGTGGCTGGGCCAGGATGGTTGACATCTAGCAGGTCTGTCTGGGGGACCAGGACCAGGAGACCTCCAGACACCCCCAGGCCACCAGGGAGGCAAGGCCCAGGAGAGAGCTCTGCTCCTGGGGGAAGGGCTGCCAGAGACTCCCATGTGGGCTGGAGGTCAGTCTGAGGTTCACACCTGACCTCAGCAGCCTATCAGCCTCTCTCTCTCTCTCTCTCTCTCTCTCTCTCTCTCTCTCTCTCTCTCTCTCTCTCTCTCTCTCTCTCTCTCTCTCTCTCTCTCTCCTCCCCCCCCCCCTCCTTAGTAAAGGTCATGGTTGTCTCCCAGGAGAGTCCAGTCCTGTCTGAACCTTAGCAGAACATCTGCTGACATCAGCACAACTGTCAACAACAACATCACTCTGAGAACACAGAGTAGTTATTTTAGTCTGTCCTCCTCGTGTGTGTGTGTGTGTGTGTGTGTGTGTGGGGGGGGGGGGGGTATAACTGTAACAATGTTGCTAGTGTGAATTCCTCTCTGTGTTAAAGTGTTAAAGCTGTGTTTGCTGTTGGGACATGTCAGTCAGGTAGCTTACCTCAGCAGGCGTGTGTATGTGTGTGTTGCAGGTGTGCGTGTGTGTAGTGCAGGTGTGCATGTCTCGGCTGGCTCTAGTGGAGTGTTGTTGGACTTTAACATGAATGTTAAATACATACCTGGGATTACAGCTGCTGTTGACTCAATACACCACACAGCCCTCACTCTCTCTCTCACATTCTCTCTCTCTCTTTCTCTCACATTCTCTCTTTCTCTCTCTCACATTCACTCTCTCTGTCTCTCACATTCTCTCTTTCTCTTTCACTCTCTCTCTGTGTCTCAATTCAATTTCATTTCAATTTAATGGACTTTATTGTCATGGGAAACATAACTTGCCAAAGAAAGTGTGAAGATAAAAAACAAACAAAAATAATGTAATGTACGACTAGAATAAAGAAATGATTAAATATGATACAAATAAATGAAAACTGTGTAATCATTATGTACAGAGATCCACATGGTGCAAATAGATACTTATTTACAGTCTTTACGGTGGTTGTGTTCCATTGGACGTCCTTTTTCTATCACAACAGCTCACAAATCCTGCTGCTGTGTTTGCACATTGTTGTACTTCACCCAGCAGATATGGCAGTTTGTCATTAGTCATCAAAGTGTCTTCAAAGTGGTTTTGGGTGTTTGTAACCAGTGGGAAGTATGTGTGATGTCTTTGTACAGTTGGCAGGTAGCTGTATCGCTGTATGTATTGTAACTAAGTCGCTTTGGAATAAGGCGTCTGCTAAATGCCAAAAATGTCAATGTAAAGTTAAAAAGTGCTGCTCTGTTTCCACCTTGTGTGGAAGTGGGTGCACAGTCTGTGGTCTTGGGAGCCAGGTCTGCCTGTGGCAGCCTCTCTCAATGGCGAGGCTGTGCTCACTGAGTCTCTCTCTCCTCTCACATTCTCTCTCTCCTCTCACATTCTCTCTCTCTCTCAGCTGACAGGAGGATGCAGCCCTGCCCTCCTCTCCTCTCTCGCCCCGGCCCTCCTGGGTGTTCTCTCTCTCTCTCTAGGGCCGTTCAGGGGCCAGCAACCCGTGTGTGTGTGTGTGTGTGTGTGTGTGTGTGTGTGTGTGAGAGAGTGTGTCAGGTCTGTCTTCCATTAAGGGAGAGGGAGAGGTTCTTCTCCCCTCCCCCCCTCCTCTCCCCCCACCCCCCCCTCCTCTCCTTCCCCCCCCCTCCTCTCCTCCTCTCCTCCCCCCCCTCTCCTCTCCTCTCCCTTCTCCTATTGTGTGAGTGTATCATGTGGTTGTTGTTAGTCTTTATTAGTGTTGTATTGGGGGGGCAGTCAGAAGAGTGATCAGTCGACGTGATCGATTGATTACGAATGTGTGTGTGTGTGTGTGTGTGTGTGTGTGTGTGTGTGTGTGTGTGTGTGTGTGTAAGGTGCTGTGTTTTGTTGAGACAGATAAGAGCCCCTCTCAAAGGCGTCATGACCTCTGTTTACCCTGTATGGAGGCTGGAGGATGTAGTCTTTATGGAGGCTGGAGGATGGAGTCTTTATGGAGGCTGGAGGATGGAGTCTTTATGGAGGCTGGAGGATGTAGTCTTTATGGAGGCTGGAGGATGGAGTCTTTATGGAAGCTGGAGGATGGAGTCTTTATGGAGGCTGGAGGATGTAGTCTTTATGGAGGCTGGAGGATGGAGTCTTTATTAGGGATGCACGATATTATCGGCACCGATATTTATCGGCCCGATAATGGGAAATTAATGTTATTAAATATTTAGCGGTTTTATTACATTTTAGCCGATATAGAGCCGATAATATGAAGCCGGAAATATTTCTGGTTCCGGTTGACGCGCTCATGCTGCTGCGCCTGCGTACAGCCACGCAGTGTATAGACGAGAGCAATACATGTTCGACAAAAGTTCGGAGAGGAGGGCAGAGGTCTACGAGTTACAACACAACGAAGTCACCTTAAGATTCACCATTGCAAGCACGCTGTATGGAAGGAATATCAAGCACTAGTAGCAGAAGGTAGCCTAGCCGCGAAAAAAAAAGCTTTACTCGAGACAGCTCAAAGGCTCAAGCAATCAATGAAAAAAGAATGGAGTTTATGGCCCTCGACGACCAGCCTTTCTCTGTAGTAGAAGATAAAGGATTTCGCCAGCTAATTTCACATTTAGAGCCCCGGTATACATTGCCAAGCCGCCGCTATTTTGCAGACGTGTGCCTGCCTGCTCTATATGATAGTCACCACACACATCCATAGTCTGATCGATACTAGCGTATGCAAAACGTTTGATGGGCTTTATCACAACCTACCTCATCCTCATGCACTAAAAGTAGCATAGCCCAGCCCTTTTCAGTTGCTTTATTAAGCATACTAGTGTAGCCTACTATGTGCCTTTTGTCATTCTGTTTATCTGCAGACTAAGCAGCCATTTGGCACTAGTTTCTGTAAAAGTTCTATAAAACTTTTGGTTCTTTAAAAGTCTTTATTTTTGTATTGACTGATGCACTTTATTTTATTTTTTGATATTTTATTTATGCATTTTCAATTTAAAGGGATAGACAAGATGCACTTTATTTTTGACACTTTTTTGATCTAATTACTCTTAGGTGAGCCTTTTTTGTTTTCATAAAAGGAGGCCAGATCTTGGCTAAAAAAAGCATTGTGCACTATCTATAACAGATTCTGTTTGTTAGAGGAAATAATAAATGAACATTTGAAGAGTCAGAAGTGTTCTCTTTGTTGCAGGGCTCGACAGTGCGACTGTTTTGGTCGCATTTGCGAGTGAATATATTTCTGTGCGACTTGGAAATACATTCAATCGCACCAGTGCGACTAACTGAACTACTGTCATGCGCAGTCAAACTTATGTGTATAAGCGATGAGGGAATGAAAACAGTGAACAGAAACGCGTGTCGCAGAAATGCTTCACGCGAGTCCTATATGCGCATAATGGGTATATGGGATACAGCTCTCGTAGCGCTGTGTTTTGTTAGCCGCTAGCTGCTAGCAACGTCTGCTTCCGGTTTCATTACAAAGAGGTTAACCCTATATGTGCCTGACGTCTAACAACATTCAAATGACTCTAACTTCATCTTTTTTCGGATTTCAATGTATGACACATCATTTGAAAGCTTATGATCCGTAGTTCCAATCCACAACACGTCACATTTGAAAGTGTTTATGTATTTTTTTTTATTGAAAGTGTATTATTATGGAGGCTGGAGGATGGAGTCTTTATGGAGGCTGGAGGATGTAGTCTTTATGGAGGCTGGAGGATGGAGTCTTTATGGAGGCTGGAGTCTTTATGGAGGCTGGAGGATGCAGTCTTTATGGAGGCTGGAGGATGGAGTCTTTATGGAGGCTGGAGTCTTTATGGAGGCTGGAGGATGCAGTCTTTATGGAGGCTGGAGGATGGAGTCTTTATGGAGGCTGGAGGATGGAGTCTTTATGGAGGCTGGAGGATGCAGTCTTTATGGAGGCTGGAGGATGTTGTCTTTATGGAGGCTGTAATAATAATAATAACCTTTATTGGTATAGCACTTTTCCTGCAAAATGCTTTAATCATTATATAATCATCATTTAATAATTTAGTTATTTAAAGGCAATATTAAAAAGCCAGTCCAATCTGGTGTGTGATAGTGGCAGGGACGCACAGAGGCTAAGGAGCTGTCTCTGCCCTCCCACCCTCCCTCCCTCCCACCTGGTGTGACCCTGACCTCCATAAAGCTGTCCTCAGACATGCCTGTGCTGACTCTTCACTGTTCTGTACTGTGTGTCAAGGACCTCCTTAGCTGGCCTGGGATCTGCCTGTGCTGACCGTAGTCCTTCAGGACCTCTTTAGCTGGCCTGGGAGGTGCCTGTTCTGACACTTAGACCATTAGTTAGTCCACAAGGCTGTGTGCGGCCAGGAGTGGCCAGCAGGGGCGCTGTGGGAGGGTAGAGGGAAGGAGAAGTCTGTCTCACAGGAAATGGACTTGAAGCAGCTTAACGTCTCCTGGTAACTTCAGCTGGGAATGACTTAACCGATGGATGGATGGATGGATGGATGGATGGATGGATGGATGGATGGATGGATGGATGGATGGACAGAGGACCAAGCGTCATGGGGGAGAGAGGGAGAGAGGGAGGGGCAGGCAGGCAGGCAGGCAGGCAGGCAGACAGATTATTTTGTAGCAGTCCTGAGAGTTCAGATTATATCTCAATCCTCTGTTGTAGTAGCAGGTCTCTCCCCCTCTCTTTCTCCCCTCCCCCCCACCCTCCTCCTCACCCCACTTGCTGGAACCTGTGATCTCTCTCCCTCCCTCCCCCCTTCTCTCACTCCCTTGCCCTCTCACTCTCTCCCTCACCTCCCTCCCCTCTCTCTCTCCCTTCCTATGTTTTTAATCATCCCTCTCTCCTTGCGTCCAGGATTATATCGACCAATGATCAGTCTTTCCCGGTAGAGGAGGAGGATGATGTCACAGACCCCTCCTCCTCCTCCTCCTCCTCTCTCTGGGTCACAGTCAGAGTCCAGTTAGGATGTCCAGCATTGGTTTAGAAAGGAAACGTCCATTTCTCCACCTGGGGACTGTTTAATTCCTGAGACGGTTTGGCTGGGATGGTAGATCTGGATGATAGAGGTTTTGTGTGTCTGTGCGTCCGTGTGTGACCGATTTCCCATCCAGTAAGCCGTGGTCAAAGTCTCTCATTTAGTAGCACCCTGACACATTTGTTGCTGGTCGAGTCAGAAGTGTGTGTGTGTGTGTGTGTGTGTGTGAGAGAGAGAGAGATGGTACTTCAGACAGCTTAGCCTAGCTATGTAGCAACATCAGTTTTAGAACCAAACTAACCTTCCACCAAATCCCCCTGTAGCAACCTAGCATGGAGCTGCTTTAGCTGTGTTTAGAGTGCACACACACAGGCGTAAACACACACGTACACACACACACGTTGGCAGGCTGGTCAGTCAGGTGTAAACAGGCTGTAAGCCTCAAACAGGGAGGAACATTGTTGGTGGAGGAACTGGGTCAGATCCCTCTCTCTATTTCCCCCCACCCTCTCTCTCTCTCTCTCTCTCTCTCTCTCTCTCTCTCTCTCTCTCTCTCTCTCTCTCTCTCTCTCTCTCTCTCTCTCTCTCTCCCTCTCTCTATCTATCATATCAGTCCAATAGAGGTCTCAGATCTTCTGACGCTGGCTTTTTCTGTGTACCATATGTACAAAAGAAGAGATTTGGTGAGGCTGCATTCTCATTTTATGTGCCCAGAGTGTGGAATGCACTGCCAGTTTACATTAGGGATGCAACCTCAGCAAATATGTTCAAGTCAAGACTAAAAACCCATCTTTTTAATATTGCCTTTAAATGACTAAATAATTAAATGATGATTGTATAATGATTAAAGCACTCTGAGCTGCAACGTTTGCAGGAAAAATGCTATACTTAAGGTTATTATTCTAATAACTAAAGGTTATTATTATTATCTCTCTCTCTCTCTGTGTGTCTCTCTCTCTGTCTTTCTGCCTAACTCTCCTTCTCCCCCTCTCTCCCTCCCTCTCTCTCTCTCTGTCTTTCTGCCTAACTCTCCTTCTCCCCCTCTCTCCCTCCCTCTCTCTCTCTCTGTCTTTCTGCCTAACTCTCCTTCTCCCCCTCTCTCCCTCCCTCTCTCTCTCTCTGTCTTTCTGCCTAACTCTCCTTCTCCCCCTCTCTCCCTCCCTCTCTCTCTCTCTCTCTCTCTCTGTGTCTTTCTGCCTAACTCTCCTTCTCTCCTTCTCTCCCTCCCTCTCTCTCTCTCTCTGTCTTTCTGCCTAACTCTCCTTCTCCCCCTCTCTCTTTCCCTCTCCCCCTCTCTCTCTATTTCTCTCTCTCTCTGTGTGTTGTCTGCTGGTAAACAGGACAAGGCCTGGCCTTTTATGGTGTTGTTTGATTGTCACAAACACACACACACACAGGCAGAGACACACGCACGCACATGCACACACACACACGCACACACATAGGTGTTGATGTGTGGCTGATTGCCTTTATCCTTGAGGGGGGGGGGGGGTGTGCCTGTGTGTGTGTTATCAGTCCAGAGGTCTGGAGAGATAAGGCCTTGTGACCTGGGGAGGCTGGGGGAGGTTGATATGGAGGCTGGGGGAGGTTGATATGGAGGCTGCGGGAGGTTGATATGGAGGCTGGGGGGGGGGGGGAGAGAAGGATGCCAGTGTTGGGGTGAGAAAGAGAGGTGGAGTTAGAGAGGTGAAGGGAGGTGGAGGGAGAGAGAGAGGTGAAGGGAGGGAGGTGGAGGGGGAAAGAGAGAGAGGTGGAGGGAGTGAGGTAGGGGTGTAACGGATCGCCCTCCACGGTTCGGAACGCATGTGTACCGCGGATCAATAGCAAAACCGTTTTTTTTTTTTTTTTTTTTTCTTCTTCTTTCCTAACACCAGGGGAGCCACCCCTCCTAAATTTCGTTGTTTGGTACCTGTACTGTAGCAATGACAATAAAGACCATTCATTCATTCAAATGTAACCGGTAGAAAAACAATCATTAGCGCTTTATTCTCACTCTCTGCATGTGTACTGAGTTGACAACAACATTCATTCACTCATCTCTGTCCCAATTATATCACGTCATATCACCCGCTAAGCAGCCTGGGTGATTGTGTAAACACACAAAAAAAGTACTCTGTTACTTTGCAGCAGTGATGTTATATATATGTTGTTATATATAGATGTTATATATATATGTGATATATATATATCAGTTTTGACATCTTGAATGTTGTTTTTTTGTTTCACACATTAAAAGTGGTGTTTTTACAGAATTCAAGGAAAAAATATATGTTTTGTGTTGATCCGAAAAATGATCCGATCCGTGACTCAAAATCCGTGACACGATCCGATCCGTGAGTTAGGTGATCCGTTACTAGGGTTGGGTATCGTTTGGGTTTTATCCGGTACCGGTTACTAACCGATACTTTAAAAACGGTACCGGTACCAAAACGGTACTTAATTCGGTACTTTTGATTTTTTTTAAAATATATATAATATATATATAATAATAATAACACGGTCGACAACATTAAACAGCTTTTCACTTTTGTATTGCTGAGGCACAATAACCACAGTTACTCCTACAACCACAGTTACACCTACAACCACAGTTACACCTACAACCACAGTTACACCTACAACCACAGTTACAACCACAGTTACACCTACAACCACAGTTACACCTACAACCACAGTTACACCTACAACCACAGTTACAACCACAGTTACACCTACAACCACAGTTACACCTACAACCACAGTTACACCTACAACCACAGTTACACCTACAACCACAGTTACACCTACAACCACAGTTACAACCACAGTTACACCTACAACCACAGTTACACCTACAACCACAGTTACACCTACAACCACAGTTACACCTACAACCACAGTTACACCTACAACCACAGTTACACCTACAACCACAGTTACAACCACAGTTACACCTACAACCACAGTTACACCTACAACCACAGTTACTCCTACAACCACAGTTACAACCACAGTTACACCTACAACCACAGTTACTCCTACAACCACAGTTACACCTACAACCACAGTTACTCCTATTACTAACCTGAGGAAATGCTGTCATCATCATCCTCAATGGGAATGGCGATCTCCGCCTCCCCCTCTCCGGAGGTGCTTGCTGCTCAGCCGAAGGGCGGGTGAACTTGCGCAAGCTGTCAAACACGGAGCACCCTTCTACCCTTAAATGTATCGCGTGCGTTGTCAGGTGTTTCATCAAGTTCGATGTGTTGCCTGCTTTACACACGAATGATTTAAAACATTTTGAGCACTTCGCGTTGTTTTCATCGAGCCGGGTGAAATGCAGCCACACGTTAGAACGCTTCATTGCGGTCTTCATTGCGGTCTTCGGCATTCTCGGTGACCTCGTAGCTAGGCTAGCTAGCGAAATTAGATAATATGATTATGATTATTATGATGATAATAATAATATCAATACAATAATACAATCTCTAACTATATTACTACACTTACTATAAACTCACTCTTCTTCTTCTCAACACAACTGCTCACCTCACTACCACGCACGCACTGATTGGAAATTGGAAACAGGCGATGTCACTCACGTCACGACTCAAGTCACGTGTGGTTGACTGTTGCATGACACCGGACACCAGGGGAAGATTTTTTTTTTTAGAAAAGTACCGAAATGAGGAACCGAAATCTCCTTTGCGATTCGGTACGGGTACATACCGAATGTAAAGTAACCGGTACCTACCGGTACCGATTTTCGGTACCCAACCCTATCCGTTACACCCCTAGAGTGAGGGGGAGGGCGGGAGGTGGAAGAAGAAAGAGAGCGAGGTGGAGGGAGGGAGAGAGAGAGACAGAGGGAGGGAGAGGTGGAGGAAGGGAAGGAGAGGTGGAGGAAGGGAGGAAGGTGGTAACTGCAGGAACTAGTAGTTGTGTACTTCCTCTCATTAAAACCATGAGGATGTTAACACTGAGACACACACACACATACACAACATTACAATCAGGCTGACACACACACACACACACACACACACAGGTACGTACGTACACACACACACACACACACACACACACACACACACACACACACACACACATACGTCTGTCTCCATGCAGACATAGGGAGGATTATCAGCCGCTGGAGTGTTTATTTATTTATCTCTCCTTTTCTCTCGTTCCCTCTCTTCTGAGAACTGAGAGGCTCTGTCAGGCCGGCACCACACACACACACACTCCTAAAATAGACATGTTATCAGCTTGTCTGTTTCTCTCTCTCTCTCTCTCTCTCTCTCTCTCTCTCTCTCTCTCTCTCTCTCTCTCTCTTTGTCACTCTCTGTCTCATTCTCTCTCCATCTCTCTCTCTGTCTCTCTCTCTCTCCATCTCTCTTTCTCTCCATCTCTCTCTGTCTCACTCTCATTCACCTTCATCATCACCTTCATCATCATCTTCACCTTCATCATCATCATCTTCACCTTCATCATCATCTTCAGCTTCACCTTCACCTTCACCTCCATCTTCATCATCATCATCATCACCTCCAGTGTGTCCTCACAACATTATTTAACTATTATTTCATTATTATATCATCCAGTATAAATGATTAAATCTATCTAGGTATAGTTTCTTGTTCTCTCTCGGAATGAGTTTCCAGAAGTCTCTGTGAGGCTGGTCTACCCGGGGAGGGGGCGTAGCCTGTGTCTGTCTGATGCCTCTTTCATTCTCCTCACCTGCTCCAGTCTGTCACTGTGTGTGTGTGTGTGTGTGTGTGTGTGTGTGTGTGTGTGTGTGTGTGTGTGTGAAATCACCTGGTTCATGTTTAGTTACAGAGATCGATAACACCCCCCCCTCTACCCAGGCCTGACCCAGGCTTGGCCCTCTGATCTGGGGTCAGGTTATACCAGCGGTCAGGGCAACTTAACTGGCTTTGAAGGATTCTGTCTCTGTGTGTGTGTGTGTGTGGAGATGAAAGCTTCTCTGTGTGTGAGAGAACGTCTCCTCACAGTTCTGACACACACACGCGTGTGGTTGCTTTATGCCATGCTTCACAAAGCCCCTCTTCAAAGCAGCTTGCATGTTATTGTTATTATTAGTAGTAAGAGCACTGTGAGATCTCTCTGAACAGGACCCCCCCCCCACACACACACACACACATGCACACACCGTCGCCCCGGTCACGCCCCAGTATGGAGAGAAAGAGAGAAATTGTTTTCCCCTGCAGGATCAAAGAGACTGCTCTAGCCATTGTGTGTGTGTGTGTGTGTCAGTCACGTAGCTGCACATTCTACTGGCTCTGGACTGGAGGGCCACTCCTTTAACTAGGACAGGATGGAGGGATGTCTGTCTCTCTCGCTCTCTCTCTCTCCCCTCCCTCTCTCTTCCCCCCCTCTCTCTCTCTCTCTTCCCTCTGTCTCTCTCTCTCTGTCTCTATCCTTCTCTCTCTCTCTCTGTCTGTTCTCTCTCCCTCCCCCCTCCCTCTCTCTCTCTGTCTCTCCTTCTCTCTCTCTGTCTGTTTCTCTCCCTCCCTATCTCTCTTCTCTCCCTCCCCCCTCTCGCTCTCTCTCTCCTCTCTCTCTCTCTTCCCTCTGTCTCTCCTCTCTCTCTCTGTCTCTTCTTCTGTCTCTCTCCCTCTCTCTCTCTCTCTCTCTCTCTCCCTCCCTCTGTCTCTCTCCCTCCCCCCTCTTCCTCCTCCCTCCTCCTCCCCCCCCCTCTCTCTCTAGTTGTGTCAGATGGAGATGTAAGCCTGGGCTCTTTTTTCCCCCAGTGAACTTAAACTCCCTCCCTCCCTCCCTCCATCTCCCCCCTCCCCTCCCTCCATCTCCCCCCTCACTCCCTCCATCTCCTCCCTCCCTCCTTCCATCTCCTCCCTCCCTCCCTCCCCTCCCTCCATCTCCTCCCTCCTCTCCCTCCATCCCTCCCTGCACCCCTCCCTCCATCCCTGCTTCTCTCCCTCCCTGGCTGCCCCCCTCTCTCCCTCCGCTCCCTCCATCCCTCTCTCTCTCCCTCCCTCACAGATCTGTACATTCCTCTGCTCTCTGTGCCTGGTACAATGGATTAGCTCAGCCTGACACACACACACACGCACACACTCTTACTCTTACACACTCACACACTCTCACACACACACACACACACACACACACACACACACTCTTACACACACACACACACACACACACACACACACACTCACACACTCACACACACTCACACTCACACTCACACACACAGGTGTTGGTGTTGATCCTCTGGAGCGCTGGAGGAGACCATGTTACCGTGGTGACTGGAGGGGAGGAGGGCCGCCTCCTCTAAGGAGCTGCGATGTCATCCAGGGGTGGTGATGTCATCCAGGGGTAGTGATGTCATCTGTTCATGAGGTTTAACTAATGTAATGTAGTACTACTAGTGTGTGTTAGGGATGCCCCGACACTGTTTTTTGACACCGATAACGATCACCGGTGATCTATGAGCAATATCTGCCGATATACTGCCGATACCAATCTAATAACAGCCTAATATAAAAAATGTTTAAAAGAGTGTAGAAGAGACATTTAACATTTAGAGCATCCGATAAAGCCTAAATGTTTAAAGAGCCTTTTAAAAAATATCCACAAACCTTTTGATAGGCTGGCCGAGTTGTGTCTGTACATTCTGCAATCTAGAATATGCTAGGTCAGAACGTTTGAAGTGGCCCACGATGCGTCTCCCTGTAGCTATGATATCACTTATGCTGCGCTGTGACAGCACTACATCGTGGACCGTACATACCAGACTTGGTAATCCTGCGTCTTGCATTGATTTGCGCATGTTTCAGGCATTATCTCTGAGTATGACATGCACACGCGTGGGTGTCTGTCTATAGTGGTTTGTGGTAGCGGGCGTTTCTCAGCCTTTTTCTTCTCATTCTCCGTGGTCAGCTTTTCAAACTCGCCCTGCTCTGCTTCGTGATGCAACTTCAAGTGCCTTATTGCTTGTGTTGGTGGATTTTACCTTAGCTCCCCCTACAAGGTATTTTATCCTTGCACAGATTGCAGATGGCATGTGTGATATCTGTCTCACACACTTTATAGTACTTCCACACTGTTATGTTTGTATTTCTATTCTAAACTTAGGCATAGGTTTAAGCCTTCTTTTTAGGGATGCACGATATGCATTTTTCCCAACCGATACCGATACCGATATTTACCCGCTTCTCGTGACCGATACCGATACCGATATTATTATTATTATTTTCTTTTTTCTTTCCTAGCACCAGGGGAGCTCCCCCTCCCAAATTTCGTTGTTTGGTACCTGTACTATATCAATGACAATAAAGACAATTCAGATATCATTTCACAGTTGATAACCTGTAGTTCATGCACACCTGAAGGTAAGAAAGGCTATGTAGTGAGCAAAGATTGATGATTTAATATTCCATAGTGATCTCACCAAATCTAACTTACATCA
This sequence comes from Nansenia antarctica, assembly GCF_963989245.1. Lineage (NCBI taxonomy): Eukaryota > Metazoa > Chordata > Actinopteri > Argentiniformes > Microstomatidae > Nansenia > Nansenia antarctica. The sequence goes on from NC_137674.1 coordinate 69,141,762, forward strand.
CTATTGTTAACACAACAAAGAGAACACTTCTGAGTCTTCAAATGTTCATTTATTATTTCCTCTAACAAACAGAATCTGTTATACAGTGCACAATGCTTTTTTTAGCCAAGATCTGGCCTCCTTTTATGGTTTTTTAAAGTGTCCTACCATCTTCCTCCCGATCGCAACACAGTCGGATATACTTCTCTGGCTCAGTACAGCCTCATTAACGGCAAGTTGTAAACTGTGGGCCATACAGCCCAAGCTTGCAACTTCACATTCATCACAAGCCCTGACCATATTGCGCGCATTGTCCCTCAGCACAACGTGCACCCGCTCCTTAGGTATATTCCACTGTCCAAACATGGTTTCAAAAGCGCCGCGGATGGCTGTCGCAGTATGCGAACCGGAGAACACCTGCGCATGCAGCAGTGTCTTCTTCATATTGAAGTCCTCATCCAGCCACTGGGCCGTTAAACTAAGCATACTGACTGGACTAACGTCAGAAGTCCATATGTCCGTGGTAAAACGTATCTGGCTTACGCTAGTATCGATCAGACTATGGATGTGTGTGGCGACTGTATCATACAGAGCCGGCAGGCACACGTCTGCAAAATAGCGGCGACTTGGGAGTACATACCGGGGCTCTAAATGTGAAATTAGCTGGCGAAATCCTTTATCTTCTACTACAGAGAAAGGCTGGTCGTCGAGGGCCATCAACTCCATTATTTTTTCATTGATGGCTTGAGCCTTTGAGCTGTCTCGAGTGAACTTCCTGCTGTTTTCAAATGCGTTTTCAATAGGCACCGCGGATTCTTTTTCCGTGGCTGGGCTAACGTGTTCTGCTCGAGTGCTTGATATTCCTTCCATACAGCGTGCTTGCAATGGTGATTCTTCAGGCGACTTATTAGATTCGTTGTGTTGTAACTCTTTGCCCTTTTCCCTCCTCTCCGAACTTTTGTTGAACATGTATTGCAAATTGCAAACGCAACATCTGCCTTAGAAATTGTGAAGAATGTCCACACAGGGGAAGGGATGTTTCGCTCGCGTCTCGTCTATACAAACTGCGTGCCTGAGCGCGGAACCCGGAAGCAGAGTGCGGAAACCGGAAACCGGAAGCAGAAATATTTCCGGCTTCATATTATCGGTTTAAATATCGGCTAATTTTATAATAAATACCGATACCGATAAACATTAATTCCTCAATATCGGGCCGATAAATATCGGTGCCGATAATATCGTGCATCCCTACTTCTTTTTATTTACAAAATGTCCTAATGTTATAAACACAACACCACACACACCGCTGACATATTTTAGTTTAACAAGCATGCGAGAGTGGCTCGTTTATGTTAACGAGCATGCCACAATGAATTGGCTCATGTTGTTTGCGTCATTGATCGGTTGTTGTGATCGGTGACTAGAAAGCATTATCGGATTTCCCCGATCTCATAATTTTACTGAATATCGTCCGATTCCGATTGCTGGCCCTAGTGTGTGTGTGCGTGTGCGTGCGCAAGAGAGAGAGAACGAGTGTGTGTGTGTGTGTGTGTGTCCGGGTATGTCTGTGTGTCCGGGTATGTCTGTGTGTCTGTGTGTCTGTGTCTGTGTGTCCGTGTGTGTGTTTGTCCGTGTGTGTCTGTGTGTGTGCGTGCGTGCGTGCAAGAGTGAGTTTGTGTGTGTCATTCTCCTTTGAAGATGCGTCTGTGTCTGATCAGGCTGAACCTGTCTGTTACTGTTCTCTAGTATGTGGAAGTGATTAACCAGGCGTGTGTGTGTGTGTGTGTGTGTGTGTGTGTGTGGCGCCACATTCCTGTCATTTCTGGGTGTAGAACATCGGGGTCAGAGTCCATCAGATAAGACCTGACAGAGTCAACATCACCCTGCTCTCTCTCTCACATACACACACACACACACACACACACACACAACCTGCTCTCTCTCTCACACACACACACTCTCACTCTTACACACACACAACCTGCTCTCTCTCTCTCTCTCTCACACATACACACACACACACACACACACACACACACAAACACTCTTACACACACACACACACACACACACACAACCTGCTCTCTCTCTCACACCTCTCAGACCAGGGGGAGGGTGTGTGTCTGTAGGTGCGTTTCCATAAAACATTCTTATTCGCATTTTGAGGTGATTCGCATCAGTTTGAGATGATTCGCTTGAGAAATGTTATGGAAACGGCTTAATTCATAATAAACTCGATGCAAATCAACTCTAATTCGCACAAAGTCGATACGCTTGCTTGAGGTGGTTTTGAGGTTTTTGCCTTATGCGAATCACCTCTGACTCGCATCAAGTTTTATGGAAACAGGTCATTTGAATAAACTCTGACGTAGCGAATTTCAACTCGGGTACCTCAGCAGTTTGGTGGATTTAGCGGTTTTTAGACTGGTTAGGCTTGAAATTGGCAATCCCATCTGGCAACCCAGAGCGGAGAGTCTAGTATGTTTACAGATATCGCACTGCTGGAGATGCACACCACACATACAATAAATAAAGCTTTATTGTACTTATTACTAGATTTCGCGTGCGCGTAATGTGACCTTGAAGGGCAGGTCTAGGGCCGGTCTGCCCTGCTCCTGTCCTCAGCCCAGCCCTGTAGGAGAAACACACAGCTGCTCTCAGATCAGTGTGTGAGGCTTCATGGTGCGTTCAGATCACATCAGTGTGTGTGAGGCTTCATGGTGCGTTCAGATTGGGGGGGTGGGGGAGCCCCAAATAAATAATTCACAAGCTGGTCAGATTAATTAGGTGACAGCAGGGTTTTTCCTGGCTCAAAATGAGGCGGAGGTGGTACCAGTGGTGTTTGACATCAAGGGGGACCCATGAAGCAGGGCTGTCTGGGGGTCCTTAAACGAGCATTGAACACTTAACTTCTTGCATTCTGGTGAATTGATATGCACCAATTTGTGCCCTTTCTGCATCAATTTATCGTGGAAATTAGGGATGGACGGTTTTTCGGTTATACCGAAAACCGGGGTTTATAAAAATAGAAACGGTTTTTTATCAAAACCGTCTGAAACCGGATATTATTATATATATATATATATATATATATATATATTTTTTTTTTTTACATTTGATCAAAATATCATAGATTGCTATATAATACATGCCTAGAGTGTGTACAAGAGTGTGTGGTTGAAGATGCTATAAAAGTGATTTTGTAAACACTATAACTTTGTTATAACTCGTCTAAAAAGACGGGTCACGTGACAGCTTCTCTTCAGAGCAGAGAGTGAGGAGAAAAAAAACAATGGCTAGCGTGAACGAGTTGGTGTTCAAGAAAAACACGACTTCTGTTGTATGGACTCATTTTGGAAAGCTATTTCTAATCAACACACAATGTAAACGCAATGAGTGAGAGGTTTGGTCAGTTGTGAAGAATAACTGAGGATTAATATCTAATTGGGATTATATTTAAGGGTAACGAATCACTCTATGGGAAAGATAGTTGCCTTCAGTTATTGGTAGATAGGAAAGGTTTTTTACAATTACTCGCTTACATTTAATAAGATCATTTTCGCTGCTCTCTGTAAAGCGCATTGGGTCACTTTTGTGAGAAATGCGCTATAGAAATAAAATGTGATTTGATTTGATCAATCAATCAAACTTTATTTATGTTCTATAGCACAAATCATGCATTGAATGTAACTCCAAGTGCAGTATTTACTAAACCACAATATAATAAAACAAGAGCTATACGGATCAAGAGTGTTTGTGCACAGCGCCACTGTGTGTGAAGGCGCTACTGAAAGTGATGACAGAACGCATGTCTCAGAAGATACGCGGTCACTTAGTGACGCAAAGGTAGTTCTGTATTTATCTCTATCTGTATTAGTACATTTATTTTGAAAGCTCTATTTTGACAGCTCTACCATGGGCACTTTTATTTTGATGGGGCATTCTTTGTTGATTGACTTACGACAGTTCAGGACGAGTCAGTCTCGCGGCATGTGGTTTTTATGAAAAGCTTTAAGTATGTTCACTGCATAATTCTAAGTCTAATATTTCAGTGATTATTGAGCAGTATTCAAATATTTAAATACATTGAGCAGCAGCTGAAACTTTGTCTAAGAACCAAGATATTGAGAAAGCAGTTCATTCAATGAAGACGCTGTTCCAAGAGATGATCTTCCGTGCAGGCGTGCACCCTGGATCAGCGGAGCTGGTGTGTTAAGTGTTCATGTGTTTTCATGTATGGTGTAGCTTACAAAACTCTGCCTTTCCACTTATATTTGTGAAACTAAGTAGCCTAAATGTGTTGCGACTATGCTTACGGTGTTTTAATGGTGTTCGACATGAGTGTATTGTAGCAGTAGGGCTCAATTATTTGAAATTGGCACTCCTTTTTTTTTTTTTTGGTTAACCGGAAAACCCCGGTTTTAGTCTTTGACGGTTTTTCGGTTTCAATAATTGGAAACCGTCCATCCCTAGTGGAAATGTCATTATTTATGTAAAGGAAAACACAATATTCAGGCACCAGATGACCATTCAAAATATAGTGTAATATAATGCAATATAAGGCTCTCAGGCATTCTGTACTTTCAAATATGAATTCTCCTTGAGCTGTCAACATCAACTATCAGCTATTTCGCTAGCAAAAACGATAGCTAACTAATTTGCGAAACAGCGCCCCCGCCACCACGTCGGCAGTGCCGCAATTGCAGTTAGAAATGACAGAAATCCACCGAGTGCAACGCTTGTAGAAAATACGACCGTCAGAGTTTTGCCGAGAGCTGGAGGCGGCTAGAAATATGACTGTGGCGGCCGCCTCATAATTCTCTATGCAGGAAAAACCCTGGACAGGGCAGAGGGTGTGTGTGTGTGTGTGTGTGTGTGCAACAGACTGAAGCTCAGCTTCTACCCCAGGGCCATCCAGGCCCTGAACACAGCAAAGACCTAGGTCCTGGGCCCTGGACAGTCTGGACGGATTGATGGCAGCTGCTGGATTGAAAAAATCAGGTGTAGTGCTGAGGCACAAATGTGTACATTTCAAGCCTGCAAACTGCGACACTTTAAATGAATGTGCAATAACACTATGTGCAATATGACAACCCTAGTCGTCTTATCTGTACAGTATAGTATAGTGGATAGTGTACATAGCCTTTATTTATGTAAACCAGCTCCTTTCCCTTCTTGTTTTTTTAGTTTATTTTTTTCTTTCCTAGCACCAGGGGAGCCACCCCTCCCAAATTTCGTTGTTTGGTACCTGTACTATAGCAATGACAATAAAGACCATTCATTCATTCATTAATTAATTAATTAATTCAGTGCCTTTAGGTGGGTGTTGCTCTTTTACCCACGATGCACCTCTCTGAGGAGGGAGTCAGGTCAATGTTTTCACAACCTCAGGAAGACGAGTGAGAGATGAATGGTGGGAGGTGGTCGTGTCCCCCCCCCCTCTTAACGAGCTGCAGAGGAAGTGGTGGTTTCCTGGAGATGGTCCTCTGAGGTCAAGAGTTCCTTCCTGTTCGACCATATATAGACCTTCCTCCTCCACACCTAAATACTATACTACACACTGCACACTACCTACTACACACTGCACACTACCTACTACACCCTGCACACTACGTACTACACACTACCTACTACACCCTGCACACTACGCACTAGCTACTACACCCTGCACACTATGTACTACACACTGCATACTAGCTACTAAACCCTGCACACTACGTACTACACACTACCTACTACACACTACCTACTACACACTACTTACTACACCCTGCACACTACGTCCTACACATTGCATACTACCTACTACACACTGCACACTACCTACTACACACTGCACACTACCTACTACACACTGCATACTACCTACTACACCCTGCACACTACCTACTACACCCTGCACACTACATACTACACACTGCATACTACCTACTACACCCTGCACACTACCTACTACACCCTGCACACTACGTACTACATACTACACACTACGTACTACACACTGCACACTACCTACTACCCCCTGCACACTACGTACTACACACTGCATACTACACACTACGTACTACACACTGCACACTACACACTACCTACTACCCCCTGCACAGTGCCTACTACACACTACGTACTGCATACTACACACTGCGTACTACACACTGCATGGCCAGGGGGAGGCCAGGTGGGAGTCCGGTGCCGGTCCCACATTAGCGTGCCTCCACTCACAAGGGGCGCTAAAAGAATGGTGTTACGAAATATTGTATGAAAATAATAGTGTCAGAAAAGGGATAGTTGAGTAAAGCGCCCCGGAGCAACTGGTCTAGGCCGAGTGCTCCCTGGCTTGGTATCACTCAAATATCACTTGCAAACTTTGTAATTTTTATTTTCTTACTATGCTCCTCTTGCTGTATTTTTTAATAATGTATGTAAAGCACTTTTAAATAATGTATGTAAAGCACTTTTCAAATCAGAATCAAATCAGATTTTATTTGTATAGCGCATTTCTTACAAGATGCAACTCAATGCGCTTCACTTTTGCCCCTGTTGTATGAAATGTGCTATACAAATAAACATGCCTTGCCTTGCATACTACACACTACGTACTACACACTACGTACTACACACGACATACTGCACATGACACACTGCGTACTACACACTGCATACTACACACTACACACCTACACTACACACCTACACACTGCACACTGTATATTGCACTCTGCACACTCATGCACTCACACTAGGGCTGCACGATTAATCGATTTTAAATCGAAATCGCGATTTGAAATGACGCGATTAGCTAATCGCAAAGCCTGCGATTTGCCCGCGATTTTTTTTTTTTTTTTTTTGCTATTTAGCAGACGCTTTTTTAATCCAAAGCGATTTACAATTACGAATTACAGGGACATTCCCCCTGGAGTAACTGAGGGCTAAGTGCCTTACTCAAGGGCACACTAGTAGTGGTGTGGTTTCAGGCGGGATTTGAACTCACAACCTTCCGATCACAAGTCCAACTCACTATGTGTTTCTCAACCCTCTCCTCGGGGCGCCCCAGCCGCTCCACATATTTGATCTGTTCCACCACCAGCACACCTGATTCAACTAATCAAGTCCAAATCATAATTGCTTTGGACTTGATTAGTTGAATCAGGTGTGCTGGTGGTGGAACAGATCAAATATGTGGAGCGGCTGGGGCGCCCCGAGGAGAGGGTTGAGAAACACCACTACCCGTATGGGATACGTCATACAGCGCGTCGGATTCAACGTCAATGAACGTCAACGTCAATGAACGTAAAAAAAAAAGACACTTGTTGAGAGAAACAAAATGGTGTTGCTGTTTAAAAAAACCATAAATAAATATGTTGTCCCAATTCATATCTTTTAAGTTCTCATCCTTGCATTAGAATTAGAGCAGTTAATAGTTTGATGGTATCATGTGGTAATGCTCTCTGAAAATAGGTGATAGATAGATTCATCCAATCACCTGCCAAGTATTTTTTGAAAGTACCTGCCCTTTTCCAAACAGCTTCCAATTAAGCTTTCCTAGATGGTTGTGTGAAACAAACCACCTGAGTCAGGTTAGTAATGCTCCATCACATGTTTTAATCTGAAGCTTGATTTTAAAGCAACCCAACTTTAAAGCAACCCAATGTAAGTTTAGTTCTTTCACTCGTAGCTCGGGCTGTGGGGCTGCTAGACGAGGGAGCCTCTAAGTCCCCTGAAGACGTACAAACAAACTGCACGTTGATACGACCTTCCTAGCCGGAGATATGGCCACACTTTACAAAAACTCCCTTTTTTCTTTTCTTTTTTTTTTTGCTATTTAAAAAAAAAATAATCGCAAATTAATCGCAATCGCGATATCTGTCCAAATGATCGCAATTCGATTTTTCCCCCAAATCGTGCAGCCCTAACTCACACACACACACACACACACACACACACACACACACACCAACCACAGAGACGCACCAGGATGGTGTGGAGGGAATCTGACAGGAAATGAGAGTGCGTGCGTGTGTGCGTGCAGTTGTGGCGTCCTCTTGTTTCTACCAAGTATGCGTGTTTCAGCGGTGCTGGGACGTTTGGTTGAGGCCTAGCTGTAGTTGCGTCTCCTAGGAGATGGTTGCTGTGGAGCAGACAGGCCTGACGACGACCTACATTCCAGCAGTAAATCACCACCCCTCCCTGATAACACTGTGTGTGTGTGTGTGTGTGTGTGTGTGTGTGTGTGTGTGTGTGTGTGTAAACAGAGTGTGTGCAGCCTGCCTATTCTCCACCCCCACTCCCAAAGAGAACTGACCGAAACTGTGTGTGTGTGTGTGTGAGTGAGAGTCAGTGGGGAGGGACGGGGAGGGATGGGGAGGGACAACAAGTGTTTTCTGTGAAAGAGTAGCTTTGTTCTCCCCCTCCCTACCTTCCCTCCCCTCTCTCCCACCCCCTCCCCCCTCCCTAACCCTCTGTATTCAGGTCCCAGGTCAGTAGGGCTGGGTATCGCCACTGATTTCCCAAAACGATTTGATTCCGATTCACAAGGATTCGATTCACGATTCGATTATTTACACCAATTTTGCTTGAATATGAAAGAGATTCTCAGAACTAATGCTATAAATGGTTCAATTTCAATTAATGGTTCCATTGCAATGGTTAAATTTCAATAAATGGTTCCATTGCATTGTTAGGGTTCAATTTCAATAAATGGTTCCATTGCATTGTTATAATTAAAAAAATATATAAAAGTTAACATTTTGAACATAAATGTCCATGACCAGCATTGACCAACACAAGTTGTGCAAAATCAGACACTACAAAAAGGATTTAGAGAGCTGCTTGTGAGGCTAAAGCCCAATTTATACTTCTGCGTCGAATGTACGTGCGGCTACGCCGTAGCCGACGCAAGGGCTCTCCCAATTTATAGTTCTGCGTTGGTCGGTGTACTCATAGCGGCATAATAGCGATGTTTTTGTTATGCTTGTTGTAAAGAACATTTCGATAATGCATTGAAATGACATTAAGATAATAAGATGGTTATCATAATTTTTCAAATCTTTATTAATAAGTAATTACAGAAAAAGTAAATGACATTTCTGTCATGGCTTCCGCATTTACGAGAGAGTCGCAATGTGACGCTACCAAGCGGACCAATCACAGTTCTTATAGATAACTGTACATTAAATATGTCTTATCATCATCCGCTGTCAAACGCCACAGGTAATAATTTATTTCTAAATAAACAGGATTGTACATCTCGTAAATGTGAATTGCGCTCCTTATGGGAAGGCTGTGCTTGACGCTTCCATGGGGCGCTCCGTTGGAGCGGTGTACTCATAGCGGCATAATAGCGATTTCTTTTGTTATGCTTGTTGTAAATAAAAGTTCTATGATGCATTGAAATTACATTAAACTAAGATAATACGATGGTTATTATAATTTTTCAAATCTTTATTAATAAGTAATTACAGAAAAAGTAAATGACATTTCTGTCATGGCTTCCGCATTTTGGCCTACGAGAAAGTCGGAATCATGTCAGAATCATGTGCTACCAAGCGGACCAATCACAGTGCTTACGGTCTGCGTAGGCACTGCCGCGTAGTTACATTTTTGGAGAGGGGCGCATGAGCCTACGGCGTAGGCTACGGGCCTACACAGGCTACGATTTTCTTTTTAGAAGCGCCCCATGGAAGCGTCAAGCACAGTGTTCCCGGAACGCAATTCACATTTACAAGTAGCCGCGCGTAATTTATTATTTATTAATAAGTAATTACAGAAAAAGTAAATTACATTTCTGGCATGGCTTCCGCATTTAGGCCTACGAGAGAGTCGGAATCATGTGCTACCAAGCGGACCAATCACAATTCTTACGGTCTGCATAGGTGTGCCGCGTATTTACATTTTTGGAGAGGTGCGCGAAAAGCTACGGTGTAGGCTCCGGGCAGGCTACGGCGTAGATTTTACGCAGAAGTATAAATTGTGTTTATTATAAATTGAGCGTGTGAGCAAAACAGCCAATGTGCAATAGTTCCATCAACTGCACAGCGCGGACCATAAGTACCACATTCTAATGCTTTGGTCTTCATATCGGCAAACAATCAAAATGTTCAGACTTTGTTTTTGAAACACGGAACTACGTTTCAACGTTGTCGAGAATCACAACACATAAACTCGCTAGTCAAGCCAAAATACTGCCACGCAATGGATTGGGTGAGTAATCCCCACTGCTACCTAGTTAACTATAACATTACTTTACACTGTTAGCAGGCTCACAAAACAAGTTGACTAACGATCGATGTGTTATTGATTTTCAACAAAGCGGAAATGTATTCACTTTTTTCAAAAGAAAAGTCTGATCATTACATCAGATCCCGATATGAGGACCAAAAGCATTAGAACATGACATATTTGCAGCAAGTTGCGACGTCGTGTTTCACATTCGCGTACATGTTTGGGATTATTACTTCACTCAACTGTTTGCGTGTCGGTAAAACGTAGCGTGGTTCTAGTACATTGACGTGACATCTGCAAAAGCGGATCCGAAACAAGCCTCGCTGGAGAAGACGCTTGTTTGCAAGTTACAATCCAATTCGCCCCCAAAAATAACCGAGGCTGATTTCATATGCAAGGACATACGACTGTACAGCATTGTTGAAAATGCTGGCTTTCGAAGCCTCGTTCGGCGAGATCTGGCCACAAGATCTTGTTGCGGGTTGAAGCAGGAAAAGGCGTAAAAGATCGATCTCGGGATTTATGAATCGATAATCGCTCATTAAATTAAGATGGATTTTGAATCAGGAAATACATTTTTTGAACCCAGACCTAAGTATAATTTCCCAGGTCAGTGCTGTAGCAGCCCCTCCCTAACCCTACCCACTGACCCCCAGTCAGCCTGACACATCGTGACCGGAAGTTGTGTGTGTGTGTGTGTGTGTGTGTGTGTGTGTGTGTGTGTGTGCGTGCGTGCTAGAGTGGTGTTCCCTGGTCTAGACACAGAGGGTGTAGAGTTCTCCTGCTGCCCCTCTAGCTATCAGCTGCCTCTGCCACCACGCTGTGTGTGTGTGCGCTGTTCTTGTATCCAACATGAGGGAGGAGCGAGAGAGGGGGCTAGAGAGAGAGGTGGTAGAGGGCTAGCGTTTGTTTCTTCAGCGATGCGTCATTAATGTGTTTAACCCTTCATGGTGTGTTCCTGCCTAAACCACCTGTCGCACACAGACAGAAACACGCACACAGACACAGACAGACACACACACACACACACACACACACACACACACTAGTGACTAAGTCTAGTAGGACTGGAGAGTGCTGCAAAGCTGCCCTCCTGGTCCTTATGTTGCATCATCATCATCAAAGTAGTGCATCATGGTCTTTTTTTCTGCTGCTGAGGATCAAATCTGTGTGTTCCGGCAGATGGTGACACACACACACACACACACACAGCTGTGTAAGCATCATCTGCCTAGACAAACTGTCAATCACATTTGTCGGAAGACACACACACACACTTCAGGATGGGGACAATGAGTTGAGCAGGTGGTCCTGAGGGTCGTGGGGGGGGGGCTGGTTGCCATGGAGACGAGTGATTTGATGGCTTACGGAGGCTTAACGATGATTAAGTAACATTAATTAGGCCGTCAGCCTGACATCATCATGGCGGCAAGAAACAAGCCTGCTTGTTAGAGAGGAGGGGGAGGGAGGGGGTTGGGGGGAGAGAGGGGATGGAGGGAGGGGGGGATGGAGGAGAGAGGATGGAGGTAGGGAGGGAGGGGGGGAGCGGAGGAGAGAGGCTGGAGGGAGGGTGGATGGAGGGAGGATGGAATGGTGATGGGGGAGGCACGGAAGGGGAAAGAGCGAGTGTGCGTGCGCGTGCAAGAGTCTGTTTCCATCAGGACAGCAGTCTGTCTCTCTCAATGGCAGCCATCTTGTTTGTAGTCTTGTAGTCCTACGCCCTTCTTCCTCGTTCAGTGGAACACCTGGTTTGTTCCAACCTCTTTCCCTCGAAAGAGGACCAATGATTGGTTGGTTATTGATAAACAAACACTGCAGCTCCAGATAATCATTAATATTGATAAGCTACAGATAATCATTAATATTGATGAGCTCAGATAATCATTAATATTGATAAGCTCAGATAATCACTAATATTGATAACCTCAGATAATCATTAATATTGATTACCTCAGATAATCATGAATATTAAAGCTACAGATACTCATTAATATTGATTAGCTCAGATAATCATTAATATTGATAAACTCAGATAATCACTAATATTGATAACCTCAGATAATCATTAATATTGATTACCTCAGATAATCATGAGTATTGATAAGCTCAGATCATCATGCAGCTAAATAATTATAATAATAATTGATGCAAGTTGACTTAAATCACAGTTCTCAGTAGGGATGTCCCGATCCCATTTTTTCACTACCGATACCTGGGCTTCAGGTATCTGCGATACCGATACCAATCCGATATTTGTATTTATTGTTTTACTCCTGAATAATAACAAATACTTCCCCAGTATATAGTCCACTGTAGCGGACAAATACTATGATGTATGATGTACATAATTCACCTGTGTGTTTGGTTATGGGGAATTGTGTGCGGGCACTTTAACGCCGGTCACTGGGGTGTGACGTATGGGCGTACAGGTAACATTTAAGGAAGTGTTTGTACGTTGCTATTGGCGCTATGTCATCAGTTAAATAAATGCCGACACGGTCGGCTTTATACTGGCACCAAGTCTCCGTTTCGTTTGTACGCTCCAACTCCTACACACAACAACAGTTGGCTATTAAAGACTGCCAGCCTTTATTCAAGCAACAAAAACAGTACTCTGCAGTACTCAGTGACCAACTGGTTAAAACAATTTAGACAGCAGCATTCAGCATTGTAGAAAAAAAGAGTTACTGTCTGATTTCTAGTTTTAGTGCCTTCAGGTTTTTATTCTATTTATCTTCTCTTACAAATGGCAAATCAATTATAGGACCCTTTTTAAAAAGTGTAGCCTAGTGACGCTGCTGGTGAGACCAGAAATCGAAGGGGTGTCAACAATATCTGGTTTTCTTTTTTTTCAACTCAAGTTTTAAGTACCCAGTCCATATAATAAAAAACAGTTATAATCTGTGGATTGGATTAACTATTCTCGTTTTTCGGAGGCTACCAGTAAGTGATAATGACTTGTAAACATACTCTCGTTTTAGGACGTGTTCAGAAGCAAGGACTGTGTGTTCATCTAGTTATGTGTAGTTATGTGTTTTTAGCATGTCCATGTTCTCTCAGTATGTTGTGATGTTATAAAAACGCAGTTAGACGTTCCTAGCGATGTACCACTGTTAGCCGCTAGCAGCGTTTGTTGTTGTGGTTTGGTCAGAGTCACTTTTCTCCTGTCGCATTCCCATTCGGTGCACCAACATTCAAATACTCGTGTCACCTTGAATTTTTTTTCCGATTTCAATGTATGACGCATCATTTGAAAGCTTACCATCTGTAGTTTCTATGTTGTATGTAAATAACCGAAAAATTACTAAAGCAAATGGTTTAATATGATTTCACCAGCTAGCATCATGACATTGTCAGACTCATTACAAACAGGTAGCAACTAGGGGTGTAACGGATCACCTAACTCACGGATCGGATCGTGTCACGGATTTTGAGTCACGGATCGGATCATTTTTCGGATCAACACAAAACATATATATTTTTTAATAAAAACAAAATTTTCCTTGAATTCTGTAAAAACACCACTTTTAATGTGTGAAACAAAAAAACAACATTCAAGATGTCAAAACTGATATATATATATCACATATATATATAACATCTATATATAACAACATATATATGCCTACACACCGTAACTTTCTTATCGACCTCCCTCCTTCCATCATTATTATAAGTAACAGGGAAGCCAAAGTGCTCCCATACATGTGATTTCAATGACGAGGGAGGCCTTTCCAGTTCGCCAACGTAGCACTCGCCATGATACTTGTTGCTGTGGATTCCCAGCTTCACGTGGAGTGAGTACGTAACAGAGTACTTTTTTTGTGTGTTTACACAATCACCCAGGCTGCTTAGCGGGTGATATGACGTGATATAAGTGGGACAGAGATGAGTGAATGAATGTTGTTGTCAACTCAGTATGCATGCAGAGAGTGAGAATAAAGCGCACATGATTGTTTTTCTACCGGTTACATTTGAATGAATGAATGGTCTTTATTGTCATTGCTACAGTACAGGTACCAAACAACGACATTTAGGAGGGGTGGCTCCCCTGGTGTTAAGGAAAAAAAAAAAAAAAAAAATTTTGCTATTGATCCGCGGTACACATGCGTTCCGAACCGTGGAGGGCGATCCGAACGGATCACGGATTATCCGTGATCCGTTACACCCCTAGTAGCAACTAGCCAACTCTACTGTTGTCATCACGTGAGTGACACGCCAGATCGGCCACGCAGATCGAAGCCTATTTTTTTTCTGGTGCAATCTGCGATCCAGCATTCAGGACCAATATCGCAGCGATATCCGATATCGATATCGGATCGGGACATCCCTAGTTCTCAGACCTTCTCTCTCTCTCTCACTCCCCCTCCCACTCTCTTTCTTTCCCTCCCTCCTTCTCTATCTCTCTCTCTCTTCTCCCTCCCCCCGTTTCTGTTGTGTAAACAGCCCTGGGTAGATATCAGCCTCTCATCTCCTCTATCTGATATGAACCCAGGACACATCTCCTCTCCTCTCAGAAGAGGCATCCTCTTTTCCTCTGTTCTCTCCGTTCCTTTCAACCCCTCCCTCCCTCCCTCCCTCCCTCCCTGTGGTCATAAGTCAGCCTGGCCTCATATCTTCTGTCTGTTTGTCTATCTGTCTCTCTCTCTCTCTGTGTCTCTCTGTCTCTCTCCTTGTCTGTCTGTCTGCCTGCCTGTCTGTCTGTCTGCCTGCCTGTCTGTCTGTCTGTCTGTCTGCCTGTCTATTTGTCCTCAGATCAGCTGCTGTCATCCTGTCTCCTTTAGCCGTCAATCATCCATCTCATCATTAAAACATCAAAATCTGATTTATTTACCAGATTTATTTTCAATTGTTAGTTACTGCAAACCTACTGGGCAAAGCAAAAGGAATATGCTCTGGTCTGGTGCTGCATAACAATAAACAAAGTGCGAGGACAAAAACAGAGGTGAAAAAATGGACTGCTGTGGCGCAAGAGTCTAATGATCGCAAGGTTGGCAGATCGGCGGTTCGAGCCCCAGCTGGCCACATGTCAAAGTGTCCTTGGGCAAGACACTGAACCCCTAATTGCTCCCAGTGAGCGGGCCGGTGCCTTGCATGGTAGCTTGCAGCCATTGGTGTGTGAATGTGTGTATAAATGGGTGAATGAGAGTGCTTTGGAATAAGGTGCAATATAAGTCAGCCCATTTACCATTTATAAAATACTAATAATCCAGATGAGAATGATTAAGGGTACAGGAATAGTGCAGTCGTCACTAACCCGCCCCTCCGGTAGCTGTGGTTAGTGTAGCGTAGCTAGCAGACAGTGATGATGATGTCATGGTTACAACTTCCTTGTCATGCAAAGCAGAGTGATTACAGAGGACATGCCCCCTCAGCTCTCCCAGCCAATCACGACTCTCCGCCCAGTCAGCTGTTTGGCAGACTGCCGTCCTCCTGCGGGAGGGAGGAGGGGAGGGGGCGGGGGGGAGGGAGGAGGAGGCCGGGGGGAGCAGAGGGGGAGGGGGGGGGAGGGAGGAGGAGGCGGCGGGGGGAGCAGAGGGGGAGAGGGGGAGGGCGGGGCGGAGGAGGAGGAGGAGGAGGAGGAGGAGGAGGAGGAGGAGGGGGGGAGGAGGCGGAAGGAGAGGAGGAGTGGGGGGGAAGAGAGAGAGAAAGGAAAGGGAGAGGAGGACAGGAGGGGAAGAGGAGAGATACATAGGAGAAGAGAGGGAGAGAGCTCAGGGACACCCCTCAGTAGTGTTTACACTGACCTGGCCTTTCTCCTGGTGTGTGTGTGTGTGTGTGTGTGTGTGTGTGTGTCTCTGAGCGTGTGTGTGTGTCTGTGTGTGTGTGTGTGTGTGTGTGTGTCTCTGAGCGTGTGTGTCTCTGTGTGTGTGTGTGTGTGTCTCTGAGCGTGTGTGTCTGTGCGTGTGTCTGTGCCTCTGTGCCTCTGTGTGTCTGTGCGTGTGTGTCTTTGTGCGTGTGTGTCTTGCTGGTGACAGGTGAGGCCTCCTGCACAGTGACATGTAGCTGCCCTCTGCCGGGCGCAGGTGGAACTTCACATTCCTCCACAATCATCCCAGCATTCCCATTCCAAACAGATGATGTAACGTGTTGACTACACACTTCTACACCAGGGGAGGGGGGGCTGGGAGGTAGTCGGGGTGAGGTGGGGGTGCGGTGTGGTGTATGCTGGGGGGGGGGGGGGGGGGAGTCCACTCCCCAACACCACACATCAAAGACGTGTGTGTGTGTGTGTGTATATAGCTGTATTTCCTGGAGTGGGTGTGTGTGTGTGTGTGTGTGTGTGTGTGTGTGTGTGTGTGTGTGTAGTTTAGTAGGACTGACGGTATGTATGAACCCGACCGCCTCACACACTCACACACACACTCTCCCTCTCTCACACTCACACACACACACACACACACACACACACACACACACACACACACACACACACACACACACACACACACACACACAGGAAGCAGGGTAGTCAGAGGAGGAAATACTATTCTTCTGCTGGTGGTGACATCACTCATTCCTCCTGCTGTCATTGGACCTGTGGGGTGAGAGGAGAGGGTGGGGCCTAACCAGCTACTGACCAATGGGTGACGGATGAACTCACACACACCAGGAACAAATCCTGGGAAAGTACCCATGTGTGTGTGTGTGTGTGGGGGGGGAGTATACCGTCAGTCCTACTAAACTACACACACACCCTCCCATTCCAGGAAACACAGCTACACACACACACTCAGGGTTTTTCCTGGCTCAAAATGAGGCGGAGGTGGTACCAGTGGTGTTTGACATCGGGGGACCCATGAAGCAGGGCTGTCTGGGGGTCCTTAAACGAGCATCAAACACTTTGTTTCACAAATTTCTTGCATTCTGGTGAATTGATATGCACCAATTTGTGCCCTTTCTGCATCAATTTGTGGTGGAAATGTCATTATTTATGTAAAGGAAAACACAATATTCAGGCACTGTAATGAATGGGTTAATTCATAGTCAGGACGGCGCATGCGCCTTAGACGGAGTTCGTGATATACCAGTAGGTGACTGACAGGTGTCGAGAGAACCGAAGTAAACTGGTTATACCTTTGTTGAACCCAGACTCAAGTGTCTTATTATTCTATGTCCAAGTGACATTACAGGCACCAGATGACCAATCAAAATATAATGTAATATAATGCAATATAAGGCTCTCAGGCATTCTGTACTTTCAAATATGTATTCTCCTTGAGCAGTCAACATCAACCATCAGCTATTTCGCCAGCAAAAACGAAAGCTAACTTATTTGCGAAACAGCGCCCCCGCCACCACCTCGGCGCAGTGCCGCAATTGCAGTTAGAAATGACAGAAATCCACCGAGTGCAACGCTTGTAGAAAATACGACTGTCTGAGTTTTGTCGAGAGCTGGAGGCGGCTAGAAATATGACGGAGGCGGCCGCCTCATAATTCTCTATGCAGGAAAAACCCTGCACACACACTCAACTCCACACACACACACACACACACACACTCAACACCACCTCCACACACACACACACACACACACACACACACACACACACACACACACACACACACACACACACACACACACACACACAGATCAGGTTGTTCTACAACAAAGAAGGACAGGTTTCTCTTTCCTCTCTCTTCCTCTTTCTTTCTCCCCCTCTCTTTCTCTCTCTCTCTCTCTCTCTCTCTCTCTCTCTCTCTCTGTGTCTCTCTCCCTCTCTCTCTCTGTGACCCCCCTCTCTCTCTCTCTCTCTCTGTGTGTCTCTCTCTCTCTCTCGCTCTCTCTCTCTCTCTCTCTCTCTGTGTGACCCTCTCTATCTCTCTCTGGTGAACATGAGCACCTGTCCTCAGGCTACCATCCTTCCTTCCTCTTCCCTTGTCCCAGAAACCTCTTCTTCCCCACTCCCCTTCTCATTCTCTCTCCCTCTCTCTCTATCTCTATCTTTATCGCCTCTCTCAAATATCATGTCTAGCTGCAGGCCATGACTGGGCTGTTGTCACAACAAAGAATAAAGACGACCCCCCCGCCACACAGACACACAGACAGGATGTGTTCCGGTGGTGTCGTGTTTCTGTCTGGGTTGCTATGGGAGACGACTACCTAGGACATGTGGTCGGTATTCCAGGTGGAAGAGGTGGTTAGTGGCTGGCGGTCTGGCTGTCTGTCCTGGTCTGGGCTTGGTCTGGGCTTGGTCTGGGTCTGGCCTGGGTCTGTCCTGGTCTGGTCAGGGTCTGATCCTGGTCCGGGTCTGGGTCTGGGTCTGATCTGGATCTGGGACTGGGGCTGGGTCTGCGTCTGGTATTATATGGTATGGTATGGTCTGGTCTCTGGTCTGGTCTGGTCTGGGTCTGGGTTCGATTCCCGCTGGGACCATATACAGTGATGCTTGAAAGTATGTGAACCCCTTGTGCAATTATAGATTTATTTTGTTTTTACCATGAAATCTTTATTAAATCAGATTTTTTTTTTTATATGACATAACAGTTTTATATTTATCAATTCCATATGTTGGTTTAGAGGGAGTCATGCATGTAGTCGGAAAGCTAAATTATAAAGAAATTAGTGCAGGTGCAAAAATAACCTCTTCAGTCAATAGCTTGTGGCACCTCCATTAGCAGCGATAACTTGGAGTAAACGTCTCATATAGCCACTAATCAGTCTCTGACATCTGTTTTGAGATATTTTTGCCTCCTCCTTACAGAAGTGAGCCAATTGAGTGAGGTTTGAGGGGTGTCTGGCATGAACTGCCCGCTTCAGGTCCTGTCACAGCATCTCAATTGGATTTAGGTCAGAACTTTGACTTGGCCAATCCAAAACACAAATCTTTATCCTGAGCCATTCTTTGTTAGATTTGTTTGAATGCTTTGGGTCGTTGTCTTGTTGAAAGACACATTTTCAGCCCTGCTTTAGCTCCTTGACTGATGGCTTGAAGTTCTGTTAAAAAATCTCCTGGTATACCTCAAAATCCACGGATCCTTTAATGATGTGAAGTCGGCCAGTTCCAGAGGAGGAAAACCAGCCCCAGATCATGACATTTCCACCACGCTTGACTGTTGGCATAAGGCTCTTTTGGTGGTAGGCAGTGTTGGGTTTTCGCCACACGTTGTGGATTTGATTGTGACCAAAAAGGTACATTTTTGACTCATCTGTCCAGAGAATGGACTTCCAGAAACCTTCAGGCATGTCCAGATGGTCTCTGGAAAAGTTAAGAAAGGCAGTTTGGTTATTTTTTGACAGCAGAGGCTTCTTCCTAGCAACCCTCCCACGAATGCCATTTTGATTCAGTGTTCTTCTTATTGTTGAAGCATGCACAGTTACCTGAGATGCAGCAAGGGAGGTCTGCAAATCTATTTGGTTATTATTGGGTTGGTTTTTACCAGATTTTGTTATTTTTCTTGTGGCTCTTTTGGATATTTTGGAAGGGTGTCGACTTCTAGGCTGAGTTGCTGTCATGTTAAATGCTCTTCCTTTGTAAATGATTTGCCTCACAGTTAAAATCTTATATAGCCTTCCGCAGACTGATGTGCTCTCGCTAACCTCTCCCTCCCTCCCTCCCTCTCAGGACTTGGAGTTCCATGGCGTGATGAGGTTCTACTTCCAGGATCGCGTAGCGGGGAATTTCGCCACCAAGTGTATCCGGGTGTCGTCCACGGCAACCACGCAGGACGTCATAGAGACGCTGGCCGAGAAGTTCCGCCCCGACATGAGGATGCTGTCCTCCCCCAAATACTCCCTGTACGAGGTCCACGTCAGCGGGGGTGAGTCTGCGTTAACTAGTCTTTAACTAGTGGTTAACTAGTGTGGGTTAACTACTGTTTAACTAGTGTGCGTTAACTACTGTTTAACTAGTGGTTAACTAGTGTGGGTTAACTACTGTTTAACTAGTGGTTAACTAGTGTGCGTTAACTACTGTTTAACTAGTGGTTAACTAGTGTGGGTTAACTAGTGGTTAACTAGCGGTCTGTCCTCCCTGGTAGAAGAGCGCAGGCTGGACCTGGATGAGAAGCCCTTGGTGGTGCAGCTGAACTGGAACAAGGATGACCGGGAAGGACGCTTCGTACTGAAGAACGAGAATGACATCATCCCCAAGGTACACACCCACACACACTAGTACGCATACACAAACACACACACACACACACACACACACACACACTAGTACGCACACATGCATACAAATTCTCCTCATTGCCTAAGAACCACGCATTATCACCTGTCTGTCTGTCTTGTCTCTCTGTCTGTCTGTCTGTCTGTCTCTCTCTCTCTCTCTCTCTCTCTCTCTCTCTCTCGCTCCCTCCCTCCCTCTGTCTCTCTCAATCATCACTTTCATCCCCCCTTCACAGAAGAGTGTGCAGAGTAATGGGCCAGAGAAGGAGAGTGGCGTGATCCAGAACTTCAAGCGGACGCTGTCCAAGAAGGAGAAGAAGAGAGAGAAGAAGAACCAGAAGGAGGCCTTCGCCAGGATCCCTGACGGAGATGAGCAGGCTCTGAACGAGGAGGGGGGGTGAGGAGAGGGAGATGAGCAGGCTTTGAACGAGGAGGGAGGGGAGGGGTGGGAGGGAGGGAGATGAGCAGGCTCTGAACGAGGAGGGGGGGTGAGGAGAGGGAGATGAGCAGGCTCTGAATGAGGAGGGGGGGGGGGGGGGGAGGGAGATAAACAGGCCCTGAAAAAGGAGGGGGGGTAAGGAGAGGGAGGGGAGGGGGGGGGGTTAATTAGGGGTCTATTAGGGGTGCAACGGTTCAGTTGGCCCACGGTTTGGTATGAACCTCAGGTTTTGGGTCACGGTTTCGGTTTGGTTTCAGTACGAGTTTTGTGTGTAAGGAGAAAAATTACAAAAAATTATTTATATGTAATAAACTGTTACTTTAATTTATTTTGATTATATTTATGGAACTTTAACATTCAGACACATTCCAGAATATGACTAGTATATTATAATATAAAGTATAATATAAAAAATGTAAACAAAAAATAACTTTCAAATGTAAAAATAAATAAATAAACATTTTCGAATGTAAAGGTGCCTCTTAGGCTTGACTACTGGTATAGGAGAGGAAGAAATAAAAGTAAAAGTGCACTTTAGGCTTGACAGGTAGACCATACGACAAAAAAAACGTAATGACCTGCATATTTGTAGCAATCCGGGGCTTCCTCAAACTGTTGCCATGTTCTCAACTCTGCTCGCCATGAACAAACATTTGAACAAGAAGCAACTGCGTTCCAGACAAACTCCACCTCCAACTTTCAATGGAACGCAGCATAAACCGAAAAAACGTCATTCACTAGTGTATTGAACCGTGGATGGAGAACTGTACGGCTCAATATAAAACCCAGAACCGTTGCACCCCTAGGGCCCTATTATGCACTTCATAAGTCTTAAGCAATAAGACGAGGTGGTAGATCTAAACTTAAGACGTGGAGGCGTGGTCAAGGCCACTTTGCTATTATGCGTGCGGTAGTGGGCGCCTAAAACCCGGCGCTAAGCAAAGAAATTAGTCATGGGTGTGTTTTGGGCGTCTTCTCAATCAACCCAATCAGCGTGCCAGGTGCCATTCCCTTTAAGAACCGGCTGCGTTGAGTCATTAGCGCTATGCTATTATGGAAGTCCTAAGAAGGAGGTCAGCGCGCTTCTCTGCCTCTCCCTTCTGAAATAAAGCATTTATACTGTGACCGTAATTGACGTCTTGCCGTGGAGCCACGTGCATGTTCATGTGTGCCCACATGCATGCGCAAACCGCGGAGGCGCGCTCGTGTTTCAAAACGTGCATGAAGTCTAAACTTAAGAACTTTTCAAACCACTTCTTAGCGCTAGGAGCAAAGTCAGATCGCATAATAGCAGGGGCGCCTAGCGCACTTCATTAACATATGAACACTCCCACAATGAGTAATATATGCACGGGAGTATTACGTCTTATGTGTGGGCGCCTATCGACACCGGCATAATAGCAGTAGCGCGTATGAAGCGCATAATAAGGGTGGCGGTAGGTCTTAACCTGGCGGTGCGTCTTAATTAAGACTTAAGACGGCAAGTTAAGAAGTGCATAATAGGGCCCCTAGTGTCTATGCATGTGTGTGTGTGTGCTCACATGTACCTATGTGTGTGCCCCCCCTCCCCCCCAGGGACTCGCGGCTGGCAGCGGAGGTGTACAAGGACATGCCAGAGACCAGCTTCACCAGGACCATCTCCAACCCTGAGGTGGTGATGAAGAGGAGGAGGCAGCAGAAGTTGGAGAAGAGGATGCAGGAGTTCCGCAGCTGTGACGGACGCCCCGACTCAGGTGTGGGTGTGGGTGTGTGTGTGGGTGTGTGTGTGTGTGTGTGTGTGTGTGTGTGTCGTGGTCTAGTCTGGTCTGGGTGCAAAGGGATGCGAGTCAGACAAAAGCAATCAACTCTTCAGCCTGCAGGGAACATCCTGCCTGTCTGACCACTGACCAACACACACACACACACACACACACACACACACACACACACACACACACACACACACACACACACGCACACACAGTTATTACATAACCACAGGGCCAGATGGAAGGGCTAGTCTAAACCACTTTAGACACACACACACACACACACACACACACATACACACCAGGGTTTCCGTTAGAAAAATTTGCCGTCGGACATCGTGTCCGGGAAGAATTCGATTTACCGGACAAACGTGATATATTCCGGTCATCATATTAAAATATAATAAAAATTTTTTTTTTCAAAATCATATTTTTTTTCTTCTCCAAATCTAATATAGCTGTTTGTCGCGGTGATTACTGTTGTGTAGCGGCCTATATATGCCATTTAATGTCTATTTCTCATCCGATACGATTAGATGCGAGCTATATATTATATAATAATATAACATGATTTGACGCATGCGCGCTATGCCATGCGTCAAATCCAGCGCTGAACGGGTCCAGCGCTGAACGGGCGCCTCACTGGGAACTGAACAGACAGCATCGATCAATGAACGGACTCCACATTACGTTAACTGAAGTTTGTTAAATTGTTTGGGATTAATGTGAGTTTTCTATTTTCTCTTTACAGTTTTACCCTTTTTTTTTTTTTTATCAATAAAACAACGTCATTTCTATAAGTCTCGCTGGTTGGGAAGGCATTTCGTTTAGCTCGGGAGTATGACAATGGGAAGAACATAACTGTTTATTGAGAAACAATTGATAGGCAGTCTGGGATACGTATATAAAGAAATACCACAATGTCTAGATGTATAACATTTTATTGAACAGTAACAGTGCAAGCATGTAGGCTACGGGGAACAGGGATTTTGGTCAGTAGGTCCTTTGTACAGAGGGCGTTTCTCTCCGACAACGCGTTCCCAGGTACCATGGAAGTCATAGGTAGTCCAGCACACTGACAGAGAGACAGACATACAGACAGACAGACAGACAGACAGATAGACAGTCAGCTTACTTCTACCCTTTTGAGTGGAATTACTCCTTTAATTAGCTGTTCGCCATCTCAAAGCCCCCTGAGCTGCTCGTCAACACTGAGAATAGACCACATTATAGAAACCAAAACACCGTTTTTTAAATCCACAGGGAATAACCGAGAGTGTAAGGAAAGGCACACCCAGCGCTGTCAGTGGTGGGGAGACTTGAAGTGGCTTTGCTTGATTTCCATCACAGATTCAAGGATTGAAACACTGATGAAAATAGGGAGTAATAGTGATGGGATTATTTTAGATTATTTTAGATTAGATTAGATTAGATTAGGTGAGATTCAACT
>NC_137674.1:69170709-69178209 GCF_963989245.1 Nansenia antarctica
CATATTGCAGCCATTTTCTAAAATCAATTAATTTTATTTCTTTCCTCGTTCATGCACACACAGCACCCAATATTGTCAGAAAAACACAGACTTGTAGACATTTTTGCAGATTTATTACAAAATAAACACTGAAATGGCCATAAGTATTCAGACCCTTTGCTCAGTATTTAGTAGAAGCACCTTTTTGAGCCAATACAGCCATGAGTCTTGGGAATGATCCAACAAGTTTTTCACACCTGGATTTTGGGATCTTTTGCCATTCCTCCTTGCAGATCCTCTACAGTTCTGTCAGGTTGGATGGTGAACGTTGGTGGACAGCCATCTTCAGGTCTCTCCAGAGATGCTCAATTGGATTTAAGTCAGGACTCTGGCTCGGCCATTCAAGAACGTTCACAGAGTTGTTCTGAAACCACTCCTTCGTTATTTTAGCTGTGTGCTTGGGATCATTGTCTTGTTGGAAGGTGAACCTTCGGCCCATTCTGAGGTCGTGAACACTCTGGAAATGTTTTTTGTCCAGGATATCAATGTACTTGGCTGCATTCATCTTTCCTTCAATTGCAACCAGTCATCCTGTCCCTGCAGCTGAAAAACACCCCCACAGCCTGATGCTGCCACCACCACGCTTCACTGTAGGGATGGTATTAGGCAGGTGATGAGCAGTGCCAGGTGTTCTCCACACATACCGCTTAGAATTAAGACCAAAAAGTTCGATTTTGGTCTCATCAGACCAGAGAATTTTATTTCTCAGAGTCTGGGAGTCCTTCAGGTGTTTTTTGGCAAACTCGATGCGGGCTTTCATGTGTTTTGCACTGAGGAGAGGCTTCCGTCGGGCCACTCTGCCATAAAGCCCCGACTGGTGGAGGGCTGCAGTGATGGTTGTCTTTCTAGAACTTTGTCCCATCTCCCCGCTGCATCTCTGGAGCTCAGCCAGAGTGATCTTTGGGTTCTTCTTTACCTCTCTCACCATGGCTCTTCTCCCCCGGATGCTCAGTTTGGCCGGACGGCCAGGTCGAGGAAGAGTCCTGGTCGTCCCAAACTTCTTCCATTTAAGGATTATGGAGGCCACTGTGCTCTTAGGAACCTTAAGTGTAACAGAATTTTTTGTTGTAGCCATGGCCAGATCTGTGCCTTGCCACAATTCTGTCTCTCAGCTCTTCAGTCAGTTCCTTCGACATCATGATTCTCATTTGCTCTGACTTTACACTGTGAGCTGTAAGGTCTTATATTGACAGGTGTGTGCTTTTCCTAATCAAGTCCAATCAATATAACTAAGCACAGTTGGACTCCAATGAAGGTGTAGGCCCATCTCAAGGATGATCAGAAGAATTGGACAGCACCTGAGTTAAATATACAAGTGTCACAGCAAAGGGTCTGAATACTTATGGCCATGTGATATTTCAGTGTTTATTTTGTAATAAATCTGCAAACATTTCTACAAGTCTGTGTTTTTCTGACAATATTGGGTGCTGTGTGTGCATGAACGAGGGAAAAAATGAAATTAATTGATTTTAGCAAATGGCTGCAATATGACAGAGTGAAAAATGTAAGGGGGTCTGAATACTTTCCCAACCCACTGTAGATGGCCTGTTGCCAGGGGCAACCCAGGGAAAACAAAAGAATATATATTTTGAGGTAGAAAAAATGTTTGGTGGCATAAATAAATAAAGGAGTCTAGGGTCTGCTTTTACTAAAACACCCTGTTTCCCTGGTAACACCTCTACTAAAACACCCTGTTTCCCTGGTAACACACCTCTACTAAAACACCCTGTTTCCCTGCTAACACACCTTTACTAAAACACCCTGTTTCCCAGGTAACACACCTTTACTAAAACACCCTGTTTCCCCAGTAACACACACACACCTGTCCTCCTGAGCATGTGACCTCATGCCTCGATGCTGGGTTAAGCCCAATTTATACTTCTGCGTCGAATTTACGCGCGGCTACGCCGTAGCCTACGCAAGGGCTCTCCCAGTTTATAGTTCTGCGTTGGTTGCGTCGCGTTGGTCGGTGTACTCATAGCGGTCGTATAATAGCGATCAAAAAACGTATTTTTGTTATGCTTGTTGTAAAGAAAATGTATATAATGCATTGAAATGACAGTAAACTAAGATAATAAGATGGTTATCATAATTTTTCAAATCTTTATTAATAAGTAATTACAGAAAAAGTAAATGACATTTCTGTCATGACTTCCGCATTTACGAGAGTCAGAATGTGACGCTACCAAGCGGACCAATCACAGTAGATAACTTTACATTAAATATGTCTATCATAAATATAATTTAAACCCAACGAACAGCCATGGGGCTCCCTGTAACTAATCATTTATTTCTAAATGAACAGGATTGTACATCTCGTAAATGTGAATCGCGCTCCTTATAGGAATGCTGTGCCTGACGCTTCCATAGGGCGCTCCGTTGGAACGGTGTACTCAAAGCGGCATAATAGCGATTTTTTTTTTATGCTTGTTGTAAATAAAAGTTCTATGATGCATTAAAATGACATTAAACTAAGATAATACGATGGTTATCATCATTTTTCAAATCTTTATTAATAAGTAATTACAGAAAAAGTAAATGACATTTCTGTCATGGCTTCCGCATTTTGGCCTACGAGAGAGTCGGAATCATGTCGGAATCATGTGCTACCAAGCGGACCAATCACAGTGCTTACGGTTGCGTAGGCACTGCCGCGTAGTTACATTTTTGGAGAGGTGCGCGTCAACCTACGCCGTAGCCTAGTATAGTATAAATTGGGCTTTAACACCAACAGTCTGCACTGAGAGGTCACATGGGTGTGTCTATGGCTGCATTTACACAGTCGTAATGCCTAGTTCCGATTTGGTGCCTTTACATAAAACATTTTTTAACGCCTGCTTACACCTACTTTTTCAAATGATCTATATCTGATACCTGTGCTTACACTGGTAACATTTGTAACGACCAGCATGCATACATCGAAAATGTAAGTAAACAGACAGCCGGGACTTGCAATGAACGCAAACGAGACAGAAATTATAATCCCTTTTATATATATTATAATAGTGAAAATACCATCACTCATCCGTTATCAGACTTTGCTGAGGTGCTGGAAATGAAGAGTATCAATAGAGTGCAAAATAACAGCATCCGCACACTCAAACACTGTGCAAAAAAACGTAGTTTATTGCGAGCTTTCTGTCATAGACCTTCTTCAGGCATATATATTATAATAAAAAGCCATTGCTTTCCGAAGTATGTTTAGAGGTCTGCAAAATATTGCACAAATTTTTAAGGCGGAGAAGAAAGAGCACTTCACTGTTGAAGTGAGTGAAACTCACGTCAAACATCATCCAAATGCGAAGACCGTCGTATTTTCAATGACGTGCAAAACAGAATTGAGCGTTATATGCGACCTGCCTGCTTAGACCGCAGTCGAAATGACACATATCCGATTTGTATCTGATTGAGGCCGGCTTGATATTGAGGCCTGAATCGGATCTGAGTATCAGATTTAATGTGCTTTTTTACTGCTTGTTACATGTTACATATCTGATCTGTGCCACGAGAAAAAACGTGAGCAAAAAATCTGAATTGTGTTACTTCGACCTGCAGTGTAAATGCAGCCTATGTTGTGTGTGTGTACTGTGTGTGTGTGTTAGGGGTGCAACGGTTCAGTTGGCCCACGGTTCAGTATTAACCTCGGTTTTTGGGTCACGTTCAGTTTCGGTACGTGTTCTTTTTAAAAAAAATGCTACTATTTATTTACAAACTGTTACTTTACTTTATTTTGCTTATACTTATGGAACTTTAACATTTAGACACATTCCAGAATATGACTGGTATATTGTATAATATAAATATATATCAAAAAACACTTTCTAATGTAAACAAATTACATAAACACTTTCAAATGTGACTTGTTGTTGATTGAAACTACATATCATAAGCTTTCAAATGATGTGTCATACATTGAAATCCGAAAAAAGATGATGAGGTTAGAGTCATTTGAATGTTGTTAGACGTTAGGCACATACTGTATATGGTTAAACTGGCTGTCATTGAAACCGGAAGCAAACGCTGCTAAAAGCTAGCGGCTAACAAAGCACATCGCTACAAAGGTAGACTGATAGAACATCAACATGCTAAAAACACATAACTACACATAATTAGATGATCACAGTCCTTGCTTTTGAACACGTCCTAAAATTAAAGTATATTTACAAGCCATGTATCACTTACCGTTAGCCTCAAACAATAACAGTGAATCCATTCCACAAAGTATACATATAGTCGTTTCACGCGAGTGGTTTACGGTTTCACCAGCTGGCGTCACAAAAAAAGTGCCTCTTAGGCTTTAGGACTAGTATATAATAGGAGAGGAAGAAATGAAAGTAAAAATGCACTTTAGCTATGAGAGCTACAGCTATGTACCAGCTGCATCCCATTATGCACATTTTAAGTGCATATAGGACTAGGGATGCACGATATGCATTTTTTCCTACCGATAACCGATGTTTACCCGCTTCTCGTGGCCGATAACCGATATGATAACCGATATGAGAACAGATATAATTTCACAGTTGATAACCTGTAGTTCATGCACACCTGAAGGTAAGAAAGGCTATGTAGTGAGCAAAGATTGATGATTTAATATTCCATAGTGATCTCACCAAATCTAACTTACATCACTATTGTTAACACACAAGAGAACACTTCTGACACTTCAAATGTTAATTTATTAAAAAAAAGGAAATACATTTCAACATTGTTGAAAATCACATCACACTCGCTAGTCAAGCCAAACTATTGCAATGCATGGATTGGGTGAGTAATCCCCACTGCTACCTAGTTAACTAGAACACTACTTTACCGTGTTACCTAGTTAACTACAACACTACTTTACATTGTTAGCGGGCTCACAAAACAAGCTGTGTTAGTTGACTAGCGACGTGTCATTCATTTTCAACAACGCTTAGCTCACGCTTTTATTTTGAAATCGCGAAAACAAAAACAGAAGTCAATGTCGGAATGAGCCTCTCCTTGTTGTTCAGAGAACAGATGCCAAACTACCGACATGTTTGCTGTAATAATATGATTTGGCAGTAGAAAGCCATCAGTCAATAGCTCGTCTCATTCACAGAACAACATGGGTTGCCTGCACTGTTTGATTGCGTATTTTAGAGCAGACTACAGAGATGGTGAACATTAGCACTCGCTAACATTGGCTATCTATTTACCTTAGCTTACCGTTAATTGACTGCATGGCTGTACGCAGGCGCAGCATCATGAGCGCGACAACCAGAACTGGAAATATTTCCGGCTTCATATTATCGGCTCTATATCGGCTAAAATTTAATAAAACCGCTAAATATTTACTAACATTAATTTCCCAATATCGGCGCCGATAATATCGTGCATCCCTATATAGGACACAAGTGAAGCATTTCTGCGACACACGTTTCTGTTCACTGTTTTCATTCCCTCATCGCTGTATTCAATACCAAAACCAGAATGAATGACTCCACAACGCAGATTTGTAGCAATCCAGGGCTTCCTCAAACTGTTGCCATGTTCTCAACTCCGCTCGCCATGAACAAACATCCGACTTTGACTGAAACACAGTATAAACCGAAAACCGCCACGGTTCACTAGTGTATTGAACCGTGGAACGCGAACCGTACCTTCCGTAAAAAAAACGAGAACCGTTGCACCCCTAGTGTGTGTACTGTGTGTGTGTGTGTGTGTGTGTGTGTGTGTGTGTGTCACCCCTTTCACACATACAAGCCTTCCCAGTATATTCCATGGAATTTACCTGGTACGGTGTATGTGTGAATGTGATTTACAGGGAAATTGTCTCAGGCAATTACACTGGTCAGGACCTTGTGTGATTCCATGGAATTTACCGGGAAGTGCTTATGTGTGAACAGAAGCCTGAACATTCCCTGGTCCGTCACGTAAAGAGTTATGTATGTCTGACGCAAGACGTTTTCACGTGGAACAAGTTAACCAATCCCAGCGAGTAGTTTCTCACTTTGTACTTTTGGTTTGCTCCGCTGATGTTACGGAGTTGGCTAGTTAACCTCACATCACAACATCACATCAGCCAAAGTAGTGATGAATATAATTCCACAACTGGATACTACTTCATTTCCAATCATAGTTAGCTAGATTACTTACTTATCAAATGTACATTTTGTGATATAGACGCATTACGGAGCAGAGAGCACCCACACCATCTCCTGTCTTGCATCGCACAATCAGCAGGGAGAGTGCCCGCAGCGCAGAGTGCATAAGAACTATCCATGAATATCGCTACTACTAAATATAATTCCACAACTGGATACTACTTTCCAGTCATAGTTAGCTAGCTTACTTACTTAGCTAGATTACTTATCAAGCAATAATAAGCATGATACTAGTTAACTCGCTGTTGTGGAATAATGTGGAAAAATATGATGATAAATACATATAAAATGGAGGTATGATGCATGTGATTCAAGTAGCTTGCGCAAACCCAGGAATGCCATTGACGTGTTGTTGCGCTTGCCTGGCTCTTGACAAGGTAACAAAAAGGGAGACCACACATGGTTGACAATAATAATATATTTTATAAAGAAGAGCGTGAATTGAATAGAAATGTTGGATGGAAAATTAACAAGAAAATAGTAACACAACAAAACGGCTGCTGGTCAACGAGGAAGAGAGTGATGAATCTGGACCACTCTTAAAGTCCCTGGGACAATTAGGATAATCACGCACACCTGATGGCTTATCTGGAACAGAGAGAGATGGTAGACCACACAGGACAACCGATGCAACAGCGCCCACTATAGATTCAAGCGTGGATCATCACACGTGTGAAAAGACGCAACCCGGAAATCTCAGGACATTTAGCTCGTGTGAATGGCGTAAATCACTGGCACACCCGGGTTGGGATTCCATGTAATTTACAGGGAACTATGTGTGAAAGGGGCTTATGTCTATAGTATGTGTGTGTGTGTATAGTGTGTGTGTGTCCAGTGTGTGTGCTGACTGTCCTCTCCTGTGTAGACGGGTCAGACTCCAGGGACAAGCCCAAGCTCTACCGCCTGCAGCACAGCGTCACTGAGGTGGGCTCAGACACCACCGACGACGGATCCATACAGGTGAGTGTGTGTGTGTGTGTGTGTGTGTGTGTGTTTGTGTGTGTTTGTGAATACGCTAGCTACGTTAGCTAGCTTTCTATTGCTAACTTCAGTGATGTTGACAGTTGATACTCATCTTTTGAAATTCATTCAAATGAATGTTAATTCATCCCATGTATAAACATGATTGTTACCTGTTTTGTTGCATGTAGATGCGTTTTGAATCAAACTCTCTAGAGGACCAATCAAGCCGCAACCAGAACATTTTGCAACAACATTTTTAGATTGGAATATTCAGACTCTGACAAACCGTGTTTTCAGTCAGAGCACACAGTGAGTGCTCCCAGAGCGTATTTACGAATGCACCCATAGACCCTTATTTGTGTGTGTGTGT
>NC_137674.1:69180709-69185709 GCF_963989245.1 Nansenia antarctica
CAGAATGCATTTCGCACCGGCCGGCAGCGGGGAATTTAAATCCTCCATTTTAAACCTCCATTGGCTAAAAGCTGTATTTTTGGCTCTACAAGTGTTAACATGTCATTTTATGAAGTTTTAATTATGTTTTCAGGCGAGAAAGTAACCATATATATTCCCAAAATGTGTCCAGTTTATCAAAATAACCCGTTTATCTGATCTGACGTTTTTTTCCCTCTTCTGTTGGCTAGCTACATTACGGCTGCGTTCGTAAATTCGCCCTGGAAATCTGATCAGCACTCATGGAAAGCCTCTTGTCCAATCAAATTACCTGGTCCCTTTATGACGTTGAATCCAGTGTGCACTCCGGCGCTTTCAGAGCGAATTTACGAATGCACCCTATAGATACCTTCACTGTAGATACCTTCACTGCGGAGTTCGACAGAAACATTGTAACATAATTATAACAAGTTGTAAAATGATTTGGGGGGCCAATATCTTTAGCTAGCTCAGTTACTAGCTTACTATATTGTTGTCTTAGCAGTTGGTAAAAGAACAGGATTAAAATAAATATATATGAGCAATAACATATCGTGGGCTTGTTGCAGCAAGCATAATAACAACCAACTTGTCCGTCTGAAGCTACAATACTGGGATCATTCGTGATTGGGCTACAGGCAGTTAAATACTTGGCGTGTAGGACACGAATAAACTTGGATTTCATGCATTTCAAGTGGCATCTTTGTAATCATGACGATGTAGACATGTCTAAGAATGCATTTCACCATGTAGATTCCCAATATAGCGAAAATACCACCGCTCATCCGTGATCAGACTTAGCTGGGGTGCTGCAGCTGAAGAGTATCAAATAGAGTGCAAAAAAACTGCATCTGCACACTCAAATCTGTGCAAAAAACAATGTTTATTGCGAGCTTTCGGTCTCCAGGCTATCAGACAATGTAAACAACAGCTGTATGACGAGTTTGTATGACGCAGTTTGACAAGACTGAAGAGAGAATTTCTCGCATACTCAAATTTTGCATACTGTACAGTGTGAACACTCTCGCATACTCAAAACTATGTCATATCTAGTATGAGTAGTATGCCCTTCCGAACACAGCCACTGTGAACTATATGTAAGCTATGATATGTGTATACTAATGAAAGGATATCCTGTTCCTGACCTCACTGTCCCCTCTCTCTCTTATTCACCCTCTCTCTCTTTCTCACCGTCTCTCTCTCTCTCTCCCTCCCTCTCTCTCTTTCTCACCTTTTGTCCCCCCCTCTCTCTCTCTCATCCAGGAGTGTTCCTGAGACGACCTTTGACCTTCACGGGGACATCCACAGTGGGACCGCCCTCCCCACCAGCAAGGTACACACACACACACACACACACACTCTCTCTCTCTCTCTCTCTCTCTCTCTCACTCTCTCTCGCTCGCTCACAAACACTCACACACACACCCCCCTGCCTGGCCTTCACCACTAACAGCCTGTGCTGGAGGTCAATAGTGATGAATGTTTGTATCAGTCACATCACACTCAGCCTGGCCAACAGAGAGGTCTGCTAATGGAACAGGTTTAGGTGCTGCTGGTCATTAACCAATGTGTGTGGAAAGTGTGTGTGTGTGTGTGTGTGTGTGTGTGTGTGTGTATAAAGGTTGTGTGTGTGTGTGTGTGCGTGAGTGCCTGTTTGTGTTTGTGTGTGCGTGCGTGTAAAAGGTGTGCGTGTGTGTGTGTGTAATACTGTTTGTGTGTGTAATTCTGTGTGTGTGTGTAATTCTGTTTGTGTGTGTAATTCTGTGTGTGTGTAATTCTCTGTGTGTGTGTGATTCTGTGTGTGTGTGTGTGTGTGTAATTCTGTGTGTGTGTGTGTAATTCTGGTGTGTGTGTAATACTGTGTGTGTGTGTGTGTTACAGAGCTCAGGGAAGCTGGACATGGAGCGTTCTAACGGCAGTGAGAGAGGCCTGGTCAAACCTACGGTCCGCATGGACCACCAGGACGGCAGGTAGGCACACACACACATACACACACACATACACACACACATACACACACACAGCACCCCGGGTGCCCCCCCCCATGGAGCGCTGGGAAGCAGCTACTGGGTCAGTAATCAGCGTGGGTTGGTTCAGGACGCTACACGTCGACAAAACGCAATTTCGGGGTCGATCTGATCTCTGGCTGAACAAGCGTTTTCTCATTGGCGCGCAAAATAATCTTTGGCCACATGGAACCGCGTATTCAGGTACACTGGGCATGCGCGTACTGGTAGACCCAGAAAATTATTCAAATATAATTGAGACAGTACCGTAAAAGAATAGAAATTCATTCATTTTCATTCATTCGGTAGTATTGTCAACTCCCGATCAATCTCCTCTCCACTTACATTACGTCGACATCCAAGATATGGCATGTATACGTTATTCATCTGTGTAACTTGAAGTTTGCTATTCTGTTGTTCAAAGAATAAAACTGGAACATGTATCACATATTTGTTGTTGTGTAAAAAATAAATCTGTAGCGCAATGCGCACATAGATCAATCAATCAATCAAACGTTATTTATACAGCATAAGTTATGGACTGAATATTTGGTCATTGGCGGGTTTCATTATTTAGTAGATGCTTTTATCCGTTTTCAACACATGCTCCCGTATCGCCGACCACACGACTCCAAATACAATATGGATCGTCGATGCGTATAGTCACGGTCTCAGCTGTCGAATTCGGCGGAGTCGTGTAGCCGTTAGGTGCAAACAATATCAGATCATCGCCGTTTCAGCCAAATCCGGCGCCTAGCCCTCACCTCTCTCTCCCCCCCCAGGTCTCAGGACAGTCTGGGACCTGAGATCACCCTCCCTGCCAGCATCGAGTTCAGGGACAACTGTGAGTACCACACCCTTCCCTCCCTCCCTCCTTACTGCTCTCTCTCTCGCTCTCTCTCTACTGCTCTCTCTCCCTCTCTACAGCTCTCTCTCCCTCTCTCTCTCCCTCTACTGCTTTCTCTCTCTCCCTCCCCCTCTCTCTCTACTTCTCTCCCTCCCTCCCCCCTTACTGCTCTCTCTCTCTACTGCTCTCTCTCTCCCCCCCCCCTACTGCTCTCTCTCCCCTCTCTCTCTCTCTCTCTCTCTCCCTCTCTCTCTCTCTCCTTCTCCCTCTCTCTTATCTCCCTCTCTCTTCTCCCTCTCTCTCTCTGTCTCTCAGACATTGACCTGTGAGCACACACACACAGACACACACACACAGAGACAGTACTCGATGGATGGAAATGATTGATTGATGCAATCGAGTGATGCAACAGGCTGTCTTGACCCCCGCTGTGTTTATTGACCACCGGTGTATTAATAGAAGGAAATGGAAGTGTGTAAAAACAGCAGGGGGCAGTGTGGAGCTCTCTCTCACCCTCTTCAGTGGGATGTATTGCCACAGTAACACACTCCCTTACACTGCCAAGTCAAACAAGTAAGAACTTACTAAGAATTAAATGGGTGAAGACAGTACAGAGTTTAAATTTGGATAAATACAAAATAATAATCTCTATCTCTCTCCCTCCCCCTCTCTCCCTCTCTCTCCCCTCTCCCTCTCTCTCTCTCTCTCTCTCTCTCTCTCTCTCTCTCTCTCTATGACATTAACATTGACTGGGAGCCTAAATAAACAAACGAACAGGGCTGTTCAGAACATGAGAGCAGATAGAAATGTGATGAATAGACCTCATCCATATCTGTTCCACCAGACAGAGCGTACAACCCATCTACTCTGTCTATCTCTATCTGCTAACTGTGTTCCTGTCACAGAGCTGGTCTGAAGACACGCTTCTACCATCCACCCAACAAGACGCTAGCTAGCTAGCTACTGCTCTGATGAGACATGCTTTGGCCCCCCCCGCCCACTATTTATTGGTTTAATCCATCTTTACTGCCTTTCAAGCTCTTTCTCTCTCACACACACACACACACACGGTTGTTTGTGGATCCTGCAGCCCAGTCAGTTTGTGTTTGGACTGGTGAGGTCATATGTTTGGATAGCCAATGGAACGCTTTGAATTCCTTCAGAAGGGGTTCTCTTTTCCCATAATGCACTGGGAAGGGCCCCTGCTCTGGGACCAGGAAGAGAGAGTCGGGGACAATGTTATCACTAGACCCATCTCAGTCCGCACGCACACACACACACACACACACACACACACACACACACACACACTCAATTGTGCTTTTCCATTGACCAGACCCCCACAGCACGGGACGGTACGCATTTGTATCCTACCCGTACCGTAAGTGTTAAGTGTCATAAGAGCACTTAACTTTAATAAGTGCCGCTATACAGTTCAACGGGGGGAAATGCGATAAGAATTATGTCAAAATGCTGCACTATCATGCACAGATCAGCCTTAAAACATATGTCTAATTGAGTCAACTCCTATTATGCTTATCACCAAGTTCTCCCATACTGTGCTTATGGACTAGTATAGTATGTTTATATCAACGGTAATCAAGTGCTTTAGTTGGCGAGTGCACTTGGTGATGGTAAGCACTCGTAATACGAGTTGTCTCGCTGGAACGAGACAGGCTCGCGAGACCACCATATCTCTCTGCCATATCATACCTCCATCCCAAATGTATTTATAATCATATTTTTCTATATAAAACGGAGGTATGATATGGCAGATATATGGTACATGGCAGTCCCACGCACCAGTCCCGCTTCAGTTCTAGTAGATCGCGCAACCAGGGAATCACCGACATGTGTGAAAGAGAGCAGCCCGGGAATCTACCAGCATTTGGCTCATGTGAGAACGGCGTAAATGCCTGGTCGGCACAGCTTGGGATTCCATGGAAATGACAGGGAACTATGTGTCAAAGAGGCTATAGATATGAGTGTCTTGCTGGTAGTCTTTATTTATACAGCATATGGATGTTACGTGCCTGTTACTTGCCGCTTTCATAATTTTATTTAGGGGATGATGAAGCGTGCTGGACTGTGGAACGGTCTAGCATAGGCACAGCACATCGCCATAATAG
>NC_137674.1:69188209-69335709 GCF_963989245.1 Nansenia antarctica
CTGTCCATCGTTCTTTTGGATGCGTTTTTTTCTCTGGCTGTTCTCTCAAATGGGGGGGGTGTTCTGTCGTTCTTTTGAGGGGATAGACGAGTGCGGATGGGGGGATGAGGCCCGAGGGGAGGATCCACAGGGGGCATGTGGGCGGAGCCTGTGTATCCCTCTCTCTCTCTAACACCAACCAATCAGGCGGAACCAGTTGGCTTCTCCCGTGCCGACAACAACTGCCTCCTCTGTTGTGATTGGCTGAATAGATTAGAACATCCTCTCTCAGATCGATATTTAGGATGCGGGGAGTGTGGAGGGGAGGGTGGAGGTGGGGTGGTGGCACGAGTCTATCCCTGGGAAGCTGCTGCCGCCGCCTATGGCTGTGTGAGAACCCCTCCTCCTCCCCTCCCCCTCCCCCACCACCCTGCCCTCTCTGACCCCGCCTCTCTCTCTCTCTGTCCTGGCCTGTGATTGGTCGGGAGCAGAAGCAGAAGAGCATCGCGGGGGCGCTGGCCTTCTGGATGGCGAATGCCTCGGAGCTGCTGAACTTCCTGAAGCAGGACAGAGACCTGAGTCACCTCAGCCTCGACGCCCAGGACCTGCTGGCCCACCTGGTGCAGATGGCCTTCAAGTAGGTCTCTCACACACACACACACACACACACACACACACATACACATACACACACACACACATACACATACACATACACACACACATACACATACACATACACACACACACACACACACATACACACACACACCTCAGCCTCGATGCCCAGGACCTGCTGGCTCACCTGGTTGCATATGGCCTTCAAGTAGGTCACACATACACATACACCAGGGGAGACCAGGGGGTATTCCGATTTCGATTACAGGTAATTCAGGCTTGTTTTCATAATTCGCGATCATTTCAGATCGAGTTCCGTTCCCTGTATGTGGCTGAAATAATTCGATGTTGCATTGCTATGCAACCAATCCTTCAGAACAAACCTGGTAGCAACCAGGTTTACGGTCTGGTTTAAGTAAGATGCATGAAACAAAATCACCAACGACAGTTCCTCAAGTGTCTTTTTGGAAATATTGGGTCCCACCTTTTACGAGATAGATAGATAGATAGACAGAAGACTTAATGCAAATCATGCATTTACAATAAATATTATTAAGTGTCTAAGTAAGTGGATCATCTATCCATCAGTAATCATAAGAAATAATAATCTATGCCAAATCCAGTACAGGGTCCATTGGCAGTTACAATGCTGGATGAACATCATTACTAGTCAGAAAGGCTTCAAACACCATTATAGTTATGTCAGTTGTCGTAAATTAGCCTACACCATCATTTTAAAAATATACTTTTGATTAGATTCAACTTTATTGTTATTGCAGAGTACACACGTCAGACAACAAAATGCAGTAAAACGTGTATGTCAGAAGTGGGATTTGAACCCCCGTCTTAAAAGAACACTATGATCTGACAGCAGCTGCTTATTCCACTCTGCCATCCTGATGATCTGATAGTTTGTAGCCTGCTGCTAATAACCAGTATGACGTACTAATGGCTAGTAAGACGTTCGCATTTAATATGTCACTAATTCTTTGCCAAGCCAATTCCCTCGCCTTGTTAATTATGGCAGTATTGCCCTTTTTTGCATCTTATTTTTCGTCTTCATAAAGCTCCATCAGCAGAGCGCTGCACTGTCACTTTCCAGTCTAGTATCTTCTTATCGACAATCAGCTCTTCTGGGCTCCTTCTAACACCGTGCACACACCCAAATCAAGAATTTTCAAATCGGACTTGTGTGAACATTGATGACACAAGGCTGATTCTAATTCGAGGAATCACTTGAGGCTTGAATCCCAATCGAGAGTTGCTTGAACCAGGCTTTTCTTTTAATTGCGAATGTACTAATCAACGTACGTGGAATACCCCCCAGGGGAGACCCACAGAGCTGTGTGTCTGTGTCAGAAAAGTATGTTATGTGTGTGTGTGTGTGTGTGCGCGTTCCTCAGGTACCTGGTCCACTGTCTCCAGTCGGACCTGAACAACTACATGCCTGCCTTCCTGGACGACCCTGAGGAGCAGAACCCAAACAGACCCAAAATAGGTACCGATACCTACACAAACCGTACTGCACTGGTGGTCACACACAGTACTGCTTCTCCCTACAACACACACCTACCCCCCCTGATTGTCACACACAGCTCTTCTCTACAGCTACCATGCCTGCCCCTCTCCTGCACACACCTTACCATAGGAGGCCGGGGGGGGGTAGAAGTCGAGTCGAGAGTTAATTATAATTTAACCCGTCCGATTTCTACCTCTAACAGCCTCCTCTACGTCCGAGACAACAGACATGTCGTTGCTCAATGTTGTCATTTAAACACTAGAACAGCCGTGCCTTTTTTACCTACTATAAGAGCCAAAGAGCATAAGGGGGTCAAATGACCATAGTCTTTACAATGGAAAGCTGCTATTTACACACAATGACCACTAGTTGGATGTCTTGTAAATTAGCCTGCCTCCTACACAGAAAAACTGCAACATAGCTTTATACTAGCTTATCCTGATGTGATTTTGAAAATGGAAGGATACTGGGTGGTAGAATGCACATATCTAGGAAAAGTCATGCAAGCAGGGTCTTTTTTACTCACAAATGTGACATGACGTCATCGCTTTGCTATGGTGGCGCAAACGGGAAAGGCTTGAAAAAAGCGTTCAAACTTTTTCTGAGCAAAAAAATCTGATTTCGTTTTTTTGTCATCAGACACAAGTTAAGGTTTTGAACTACCCACTCGTTATTTTTTCGAGCAGTTTTACGATAGTTAAATACGTGTACTTAATCAACAAAATAAGCTTATTTTTAGCCTGATTTCTCCCGGGAAATCCTCCCTTGTGGGAGTGGATAAACTGGTTCCAGGTTTTTTCTCATTGGTCGATCGATTTGGCTACGAGAAGTGCTTGTTTGTTCACTGCACTAAGACTCGTAAGGTAAGATCTTCTATTTTATGTACATAGCGAATTTGTTAGTTAAGTTAGTTGTTAGTTACTAGTTGAAACCAGTGTGTTCTTGTATTTAGACATGTCTTTATTATTACCCACTAGCAACTAACTGAAACCAGTTCAGTCTGCAAGCTGAATCTTTGTTTATTAGCATGCTAGCAGCATTGTTGTAGCTCGGTATTCTGTCTACGTTGTAAGTACGGTTAGTATGTCTACGTTGTAAAAGTTGTGTGTAAGACTCATGTTCAGTGTGTAATACTGGAATACTGTAACATGTCAAGTGTAATAGATTACAGAAATGTTAAAAGTTTAAAAACATGTGTTCCTTTCTTTGTTATGAACGAGCTAGCCGCTAGTTGGCTAACGCCAAACACACTACTCTGAGCAGTTTAGGTAATTATCATTGTCATGTATTAGGCTAGCTATTTTATGAACATGGTATGGTAGTATTTTATGAATATGGAGTGCCAGTAACTGTAGGCAATATTTTAATGTACTATCTTCCTTCTGTTGCAGCTTTGATGCCCCCCATCCCACCAGACACAGCAGCTCAACAACTCACTGGCAATATTTTGTTGAATAACAAGAACAGTTGGGCATAGATACAGCATTTTGAACTGTGTCATGATTTATTATCTATTGATAGTCAATTCACAGACCTTGCATGCTTACCTGTGTATAGTCTGTTGTATGTTCTCAGTTGTTGCCCTCAGTTCCAACTATACTTGTACTTGAAACTTGAAACTGAACTATAAGGCTGGACATTGACTACTGAGCACTACACTATTTCCAGCACAAGACATCAGCAAATTACTCTTAATGCCTCCATAATAATAAGCTGGCTAATTAGCTACAGTAATAACAATGCTAGGTGATAATGTTAGCAATAGCTAGCTAAGTACTGTAAACTTCTCTTTGAAAAGTCTATCTGACCCAGTGACTAACACTAATGTTTGCACACTGATTGTACTTTGCACAGCTTGTCGCACTATTTTTCTGCTGTAGTGCGACTACCATCACTTATACTTATCACTTTATTACTTATTATTGTGACTATGTACCTTGTTGAAGAACCAAAGCGAAATATTTTTATTCTTGTGTACTGTAAAATAAATTCTGATTCTGATTGAAGACTTTTTTGTATCATTAAAAGACAGTAACAATAACAGTTACAACAACCATACATAATAATAAGCTGGGTAATTAGCTTAGGTAATACCTTGCTAGGTAATAATGTTATAGCTGTATAGCTATAGCTGTCTGACCCAGTGACTAACACTGACAGGTATTGACAGCTGATAGCTGTCAATCTAGAGGGGGAGTGGTTGGGGGTGGGGTTAACCAACTATTGTTACCACCCATTACCTGCCTGTGTGAAGGTGTGAAAAAGTCCAAAATCTTTGAAGGCCGTTTTCTCAGGATTTAGTTTTCAGGGTTAACAAGTTTCAAATACTCATGTCGTCTCCCAATTTCTATGTATGACACATCATTTGAAAGCTTACAATCTGTAGTTTAAGCATATGTAAAAAACTGAAAA
Source organism: Nansenia antarctica (assembly GCF_963989245.1). NCBI lineage: Eukaryota > Metazoa > Chordata > Actinopteri > Argentiniformes > Microstomatidae > Nansenia > Nansenia antarctica. The sequence continues at coordinate 69,192,738 of NC_137674.1, forward strand.
ATGACTTTGCCCCCTCCATGATCATTCCACCACATCGCGTCACAAATGACTCTACCCACGGCCGTTCTAGGATTAAACCCCCAAAGACCAGTGGTGGTGAGCTCAATAGTAATCTTCTGCCTCCTCCCCCTCCCCTTCTCCTCCCTCCCCTTCTCCCCCCTCCCCTTCCTCTCCCCCCTCCTCCCTCCCCCCCCAAACAGAGGACGTCCTCCACACGTTGACGGGGGCCATGTCCCTCCTGCGGCGTTGCCGTGTCAATGCGGCCCTGACCATCCAGCTGTTCTCCCAGCTGTTCCACTTCGTCAACATGTGGCTGTTCAACCGGCTGGTCACCGAGGGCGACTCGGGCCTCTGCTCCCACTACTGGGGGGCCATCCTCCGCCAGCAGCTGTCCCACATCGAGGCCTGGGCAGAGAAGCAGGGTCTGGAGCTGGCAGCCGACTGCCACCTGAGCCGCATCGTACAGGTGAGGGGGGGGAGGGGCGGGTTGGAGCTGGCAGGTGAGATGGGGGGGGTGGGGGGACTGTCATCTGAGCTGCGTCGTACAGGTGAGGTTGTTATTGTTATTGTTATTGTTGTTGTTGTTGTTGATGTTGTTGTGGTCTCCTAGGCGACCACGCTGCTCACCATGGATAAGTACTCCATGCAGGACGTCCAGAACATCCACAACACCTGCTTCAAGCTCAACTCCTTGCAGCTGAATGCCCTGATGAGCAACTACCACTGTGCCCCTGACGAGCCCTACATCCCCACTGTGAGACCACACACACACACACACACACACACACACACCAGTGTGCCCCTGACGAGCCCTACATCCCCACTGTGAGACGCACACACACACACACACACCTGACGAGCCCTACATCCCCACTGTGAGACTCACACACAATTCAATTCAACTTTATTCGCCATGTGCAGAGCACTAGGAACATGACTTGGTATTCTCCATGCTGAACAAGCTACAGTACATACATACAACAACAAGACAACAGCACAACATTACTCAAGACACACATATACAGTACCAATACGAGTGAATAAATATACTGTACAACTTAGTGCAAAAGCATGTAAAGTGCAAGGTGCAATGAGCCCTGATTGATCTGTTTAACTCTTCCTTACCCCTGATTGGTCTGTCTAACTCTTCCTAACCCCTGATTGGTCTGTCTAACTCCTCCTAAACCCTGATTGGTCTGTCTCCCTCTTCCTAAACCCTGATTGGTCTGTCTCACTATTCCTAACCCCTGATTGGTTGGCCCTGCGTCTCTGCTAGGAGCTGATTGACCATGTGGTCGCTGTGGCGGAGAACACAGCGGACGAGCTGGCGCGTAGCGACGGGCGGGAGGTGCAGCTGGAGGAGGACCCCGACCTCCAGCTGCCCTTCCTGCTGCCTGAGGACGGCTACTCCTGCGACGTCGTCCGCAACATTCCCAACGGATTCCAGGAGTTCCTGGAGCCCCTCTGCCAGAGAGGTACAGAGCTGACAACCATGATGATGATGATGATGATGATGATGATGGGGAAGAACGTTCTAGAGCTCACTTCTAGAATGTTCTGGTTGAATGTCTGGTAGAATGATTCTAGAATGTCTGGTAGAATGTCTGGTTGAATGATTCTAGAATGTCTGGTAGAATGTCTTGTAGAATGATTCTAGAATGTCTTGTAGAATGATCCTAGAATGTCCTGTTGAATGATTCTAGAATGTCTGGTAGACTTCTTCTAGAATGTCTGGTAGAATGATTCTAGAATGTCTGGTAGACTTATTCTAGAATGTCTGGTAGAATGATTCTAGAATGTCTGGTAGAATGATTCTAGAATGTCCTGTTGAATGATTCTAGAATGTCTGGTAGACTTATTCTAGAATATCTGGTAGAATGATTCTAGAATGTCTGGTAGACTTATTCTAGAATGTCTGGTAGAATGATTCTAGAATGTCTGGTAGAATGATTCTAGAATGTCTGGTAGAATGATTCTAGAATGTTATTTTTCTACCAGGTTCTCTTTGAACCCCCAATCAGAGACTGAGACCGCCCACATTTGTTTAGTTGACGTGTTGGTGTTGGAATGTAGTTATGTAGCACTGTTTACTTGTGTATGTGTGTGTGTGTGTGTGTGTGTGTGTGTACACACAGAGAGAGAGAGACACACACACACACACACACACACACACACACACACACAGAGAGAGAGAGAGAGAGACACACAGAGAGAGAGACACACACACACACACATGCGTGCACACGCATGAAATGCGCAAAACGAAGACGTAATTTCACCAAAAACTAGAGGGTGGCAATTATTTATTTTTTTAATAGCGGTTAAGCCATTAAAGCCGAGCAGGAGGTTTTATATAGCTGATGATCAAATACCAAGATATCCCGAGGCTACAGCTGCAGCAGAACATGCGGAACGCGCATACAGCACTGAACATAGGTTACTGTATAATATACATGTCTGACAGATACGCCCAAGACACTGACACAATCACACACACACAAACACACACACAAATATCATCAGCTCATCGAATATTAAGTACACGAGTAGACATAAAACCGGGAACCCGCATACAGCACTGAACAACATCCGTAGAATATAAACTTGTGACTGACAGTCACATACACACACACACACACACTGAAAGATCATCAGCTCATCAATACGAAGTAGGCCTACATGAGAGTACACCCTGCGTCGCCTAGCGTGTGTTGAGAGCGATTCAGTCTCGATTGCAGTGCGAACACAAACCGAGACGAGGTTAATTGTAACTTACTACACCCTAAATCGGAACGAAATGTAGGTCTGAAAGCGGCCTAAATCTAGCTTCAATCTGCTTTTTTTGTGTTCTCCTGTCATAATACCTTGCTGCCTTTCTCGTTGCGCAGCCTGGATCAAAGTGGACTGAATCAATTTGTGGCAGAGAAAATGTATTTGTAGCGGCCCGCCACAAATCAATGCATATAGAGGAAACACTGCAGAGAGACAGAGTAAGAGAGGTGTAGCCACAGATTCTGTCTCAGATTGATATTGTGTGTGTGTGTGTGTGTGCTCCAGGGTTCTGCCGTCTGACAGCCCACCCCCGCTCGCCGGGCACGTGGACGGTCTACTTCGAGGGCACCGACTGTGAGAGCCACTTCACTGCCGACCACTCTGACCTGGTAGGTACCCGGACCTTGACCCCTAACCCTACCCTGACCTGGTAGGTACTAGGGATGGGACAGAATAATCGATTATTCTAATAATCGTTCCACAGGGTCAAAGTCGATTTTTAACATTAGGACTGTTAAAAAAATTGTTCCCATTCCAAATAAATGGTGTTGGTTCTGTAGCACTATTTGTTGTTGTTTTTGCATTAATCATGCACAGAAAAAATATATACACAATTAATTAATAGTAGTTCTGTAATTATTATTACTTATTATTGATCTAGAGTGTGGAACGGGATGAGAGTCTGACGTCATTCAACTGCGCGTTAGTGAGTTTACAGTTGGCTACTAGGCTACTTGTTTTTAGCCTAGCCTCGCCTTGTGAGGGCGACGTTCCTAGTGTAGAAATACTGTGTTGTTTTGTTGGTGTCTGTAAAAATGGCAGTGTTTACATCTCCTAGGTCTGTGGTAGATCCCATGTTTACATCTCCTGGCTCTATGGTAGATCCCATGTTTACATCTCCTGGCTCTATGGTATATGATATATCCCATGCTGAAAGTGTGTTCAGCTCGTCTTCAGCTGGAGGTGCAGGAAGGAGAAAGAGAGTTTCAGTTGAAGCTGAAGAGATTGGTTTCATACATGGCTATTAACAGGCGTCAGCTTAACTTGCAGAAAGGTGAAATAGCGATGGGATCTAACGCTGGCGGGCAGTGTTCCTCAGGTTTTGATGCGAGTGAAAACATTTAATTGGTCCCTGTTTTCTGTGAGTCTACGGTTGAGTTTCTGTGCGTTTGAGCGCATTGCAGCTAGTGTTGTTCCGATACCATTTTTTGATCCCGATACCGATACCGATACCTGACCGTGCAGTACTTGCCGATACCGAGTACCGATCCGATACCACGGCGTTTGAAAAAACAAAACAAAAAAACATGTTTTTTGAGCCGCATACTCACCTCGATGTAAAATTATTGCTAACACTTAGTCTGGCACTGCTCAAAACCTTTGTAAAACAGGAAAAAATACCAACAGAGAGTGAATACTATAGAACTTTTTTTTATTGTCTACCTGGTATGGTGACAAGAAAATCAACCCCTTATAAAACCTGAAATGTGGCTCTCACAGATGCCAATCAGTGCAATATCCATTTAAGATATAAAACAGTCGTAGTAGTAGTGCAACAGCAAGTGAACATTTACAAACAAAATAACTTTGGTACTTAAAAAAAAAAAAAAAAAAAAAAAAAAAAAAATCGGATTTTTTTTTTTGTTAGTACTCGCCGATACCGATACCAGCATTTTTGTGCGTATCGGTGGCCATGCCGATACTAGTATCGGTATCGGAACAACACTAATTGCAGCTGTGCGCAGGGTATTAGCGGCATTAGCGGTATTCTTTTCTGCATTATTGTTATGTTAGCATATAAGTATTCAGATGGAGAATTTCGAATAAATGTTATCTTTCACTGTTAAAGCTGCTGTTTTTTTGCGTTTAAGATATTAAGTGATCAATTGCAGATGATCCATGGCTGCCTTTGTGAATGTCGGCACACATTGAAAAATCTATTATTCTTTCATAGCACCCACCGATTATTCGAATATGAAAATGTTTTGTTATGCACATCCCTAGTAGGTACCCTAACCCTACTCTGACTCCTGACCCTGACTCCTGACCCTGACTCCTCCAACTGAACACCTCTCCTTCCTCACACACATCAGATGACCTCTCCCTCCTCAGGGACCTTCTGGACGTTGTGACGCGTTGTCATGGAAATGTCCTGGCGTTGTCATGGCAACGTCCTGGTGTTGAGCCCTCCACATTCCCCAGCGACCGCAGCTCGACTTGTTGTTTAGTTTCTGCTGCATGTCTGGGCCTTGGCAGACCTCCAGTCTGGTGTGTGTGTGTGTGTGTGTGATGCTGGCGTGGAACGCCTTCATGTCTGCTGAAGTTATGTACTTAATGATCTCCCTGCTATTGTAGACCACACACACACACACACACACGTACACTCACATAACAGACACACACACAAACGTAACATACACCACACACACACACCCCTCCCCCTGCTCTGCACCAGCTTCACCACAGTGGGTAATTAGTGACCATAGAGCAGAAAATTATGGCCCTGCCCTCACCCCCCTCCCCCCACAAACACACACCCCACACCCTAATCAGCCCCCCCCCCCCGTCACACTGCACCACTTCCTGCCTAATTGGCCTGTTTATCCTTTACTCTCCTGTTACATGTTATTAACCTCCAGAGACACACACACACACACACACACACACATACACACACACACACTCACACTCACTCACTCTGGTGTGGCAGCAGGGTGGGCGTCAGTAAAGTAGGGTGGGGGGAGTGTGGTCAGACCCGTGTGTGTGTGTGTGTGTGTGTGTGTGTGTGTGTGTGTGTGTGTGTGTGTGATTAATGGGTCTTGATGTAGTGCCAGACAGGAAGGGAGACCCTGCCTCCGGTTACCTAGTCACCGCAGTAACACACACACACACACACACACACACACACACACACACACAGACTCCTCTATGGAGAGGAACAGTCAGGAGGTTGTTGATCTATCTACCCTCACACCTCAGTAACTGTGATCTCTGTTCTGGCTCTTAGACACACACACACACACACACACGTGTACACACACACACACACACACACACACACACAGACACACAGTGAGTGTACAGGTAGTTGATGTAACCTGGTGTGCATTACTGCCTGTCGCACCTCCTCCGGTGCCTAAAGGGGTCAGCTGCTGGGTCGTCAGCCAGGAACCACCACTCATCAACGTTTCGCTCCTTTAATCCTGGAACGTCTCCTTTGGGGGAGCAGTGACAGGGACGTCTCCCTGCCACTCCCTGCAGCTGGCATCTGGGTCAGGTGTTCTTTCCCCAACACTTCATCCGTCCTTCATCCTCAGCCACAGCCAAAAGCTGCCCTTCTCCGCCTCCTCTGCCAGTTCTTTTGTTGCCTTCTTTAGCTTTTCTCCTGACACTACTGCATCCCTCAGCAGGCATGTGGTTGACAGCCCCACGAAGCCTCGGCATTCAACCTCCACTGGGTAGATGGTGGTCCTCCAGCCAGCCTCCCTGCACTCAGCAGCCAGATCTGAGTACTTCGTTCAAAGGCAACCTCGATCCCCTTCTCCCATGGTACTGTGAGCTCGATGAGGAGTACGGCTTTTGCCTTGGTGGACCACTATGTCAGGACGGAGAGACATGGTGGTGATCACACCAGGGAACTGGAGCTGCCTGCCGAGATCATCTCTCATATTCCACTCCTGGTCGGAGGAGAAGAGCCTTGGTGTTTCTCTTGGCCTGGTGCTTCTTCTACCTCCGCCCTCCCTGACAAAGTGGACGTGGTGTTCTGCTGGTGGTGTTCCACTGGTGGTGCTTTGCTGTCTGCGCCCCTCCAGCACCTCCGCCAACTTTCTCAGGACCTGATCGCGGCGCCATCTGTAGTGCCCCTGTGAAAGTGCGGTCTTGCAGCCTGACGAGATGTGCTGGAGGCTTCTATTGGGAGCATTGCATAGCGAACAGCATTCCTCGTTCCCGAACCACTGGTGGAGGTTCCGAGGGCAGGGAAGCATGTCATAGGTTGACCTGATGAGGAAGCTGAGCCTTGCCTGTGGGATCTTCCACACGTCTGACCAACTGATCTTCCGGTCGACAACCTCGTCCCAGGTTGTCCAGCTTCCTGAACGGCCCTGCGACACAGCCTTGATCTTGTAGCACTCCTCCTCCATCCTTGTCACCTCTCCTACAACCATCTCCTTTCTCTCTTTTTTCTTCTTCTCTTTTCTACCACCTCAGCTTGGGCATTCCACTTCCGGCCAGTTCGGACCGTGATGTTTGCGTTCCTTACTGACAGATCAGTGGACTCTTAGTTCAAGAAGCAACCTGGTCTTTTCCTGCTTGTAGCCCACACTGATGGATTGCAGTGGCAGCTGCAAGGTATTCTTCCCAAAGAGGCCTGTTTCAGAGAGGCACTTCGGCAACCCCAGCCACTTTCGGATGAATGAGTTGGCTTTCCCATCCATCTTCAGCTCATCCATCCTTATCAGCAGTCTGGTGCTGTCTGAAGGAGGCTGGTGACATCGTCCATGTAGCTCCTCAGTGGCAGTAGCCTCTGTTCAGATGGTGACTTTATCCCTCTAACTGTCTGTCTTGATCCGATTGATTGATCCGAAGATGATCTCAAAGGCTGCCACAAACAGGATGGGAGATGGCACACCCCATGGCAATTCCTACCTCTAGCTGCTGCCACCCGGTGGTGAAATTCTTGAGGGCGAAGCACATTTGCAGGTCCTTGAAGTAGCTTGCTACCAAGCTCTTGATACAGGAGTGCATGTGGAAGAACTCCATGGCGTAGCTGATCAGCTGGTGTGGAACTGATCCGTAGGTGTTGGCGAGGTCGAGCCAGATGACATGCAGGTCTTTCTTCCTTCACCTTGCCTTCTGGATCTGTTCCTAGATCATTGCTCCACACACCCTGGGAAGCCTGGGACACAGTAACACCACTATGACCTTCTAACCAGAGACTCACTGTTCCTGTTGATGACTCTGACAGGTGACCTTTAGGATGATGGTCATACTAGTGTGTGTGTGTGTGTGTGTGTGTGTGTAGGTGTGTGTAGGTGTGTGTAGGTGTGTGTAGTTGTGTTTAGGTGTGTGTGTGTGTGTAGGTGTGTTGTTAAACGTGTTCTTCTGTCATTGAAGCATTGTTCCCAAGTGAAGTCACCACCATGGCATTCAGGAACGCGCACACGCACGCACGCATGCACACACACACACACACACACACACACACACACACACACACACACACACACACAGTCCACATCAGACATTGTTGCCACCAACCTGATGTGGCTTTGTATCCTTCCTCTCTCCCTCCTTCCCTTTCTCCTCCTCCTCCCTCCCTCTCTCCCTCCCCTCCCTCCCTCCCTCCCTCTCTTCTTACCTCTCTCTCCCTCTCTCCCCCCCCTCTCTCTCTCTCTCCCTCCCTACTTTGCTTTGATGAAGCATGAGGTTAAGGGACCATGTGCTTGGAGAGAGAGGCTGTGTGTGTGTGTGTGTGTGTGTGTGTGTGTGTGTGTGTGTGTGTCTTTGTGTGGGATGCCCCGGTCTCTCTTCCCTCTGCTTCATTCTCACTCCCTTCTGACACACACACACACACACATACACACACACACACACACTCTCTCTCTCTCTCTAAATGAGTCCATTGAGTGTGTGTGTGTGGAGGACCATGTGGCTTTCATTCTTGACTCCTCTCCAACAGCCGCTGTTCTCGCTGCGGTCACCCCTTTCCCTCTCTCTCTCTCTCTCTCTCTCTCTCTCTCTCTCTCTCTCTCTCTCTCTCTCTCCCCCCCTCCCTCTCTCTCTCTCTCTCCCTCCCTCCCCCTGTATGTGGACCCTGCCCTTCTCTCCCTCCCTCCTTCCCCACCCAGCCCTTCTCTCTCCCTCCACCCCTCCAGAGCCTCACTCTGCCGTCACCCCGGCCCAGAGAGAGAGCTCCTCGCTGGGAGAGACCTGGAGACACCCCTGCCCTGCCGCCTGGAGCCCCACACACACACACACACACACACACACACACACACACCCCTCTCCTCTGACACCGGTGTGTGTGTGTCTCTTTTCTCGTTGCAGCAAATGAGGAAGGAGCCAGAGGTCGTCACGGTGACGCTGAAGAAGCACAACGGCATGGGCCTCAGCATCGTGGCCGCCAAGGTAAGATCCACCCACCTGATTGCCCTGGCAACCCTCGGGCGTTACTATTATGGGATGGCCCCTCGTTGGTTTAATTTGATTCATGGTACTTTTTTTGTTTTCTTTCTTTAAATGTTTTAAATGTTGTTTTATTTTGAAGTGTTATTTATGCCTGTATGGTCCCCTGGTGCACCTGGATGAGGTGTGTGTGTGTGTGTGTGTGTGTGTGTGTGTGTGTGTGTGTTTACTATGTAACCCAGCTGTAACCTTTAGCTAATCATGGGATAGAGACATGGGCGTGGCATGAGAGAGAGAGAGAAGAAATGTGTGTGTGTGTGTGTGTGTGTGTGTGTGTGTGTGTGTGTGTGTGTGTGAGTGTGAGAAACTGTGTTTTGGGGTGGGAGAAAGTTAGTGTTGTTACTACACACACAGAGAGAGAGAGAGAGAGAGTTAGAAAGTGAGAGAGAGAGAGAGAGAGAGAGAGAGAGAGAGGGAGAGAGAGTTAGAAAGTGAGAGAGTGAGGGAGGGTGAGAGAGGGAGAGGGAGAGAGAGGGAGAGAGAGGGTGAATGTTGGAAGGAAAGGAAGAGCTGTCATACTTCTTGTCCTCTCCCGGTCCTGGTCTGTCGTTCCTCCAGAGCTCAGCACACACACACACAGAGATACACACCGCTTCTGTTTCTGTCTCCGCAGCAGAAGTGATCAGTAAGCACGTCTGTCAGCTCACTTGAGCAGGTTTTCCCTCCGACCCCGTTAGTGAGCGGAGGTTGTGGGTTCCTCTGTTCCCTTCCCTGCCCTCCGATTTCTACCTCCACCAGCCTCCCCTGGCGTGTGACACGCAGGTTCTCCTCACATTTCGGTTGGTCCTAAGAGCTGTGTGTGTGTGTGTGTGTATGTGTGTGTTCTATGAATAGAGTGTTGCAGTGAAGTGTCGTTTCATTTGAAGTGATGTGGAGCAGGACGTTCGGTAACTGTGTATGACAGCTGCGTGTTTGTGTGTGTCTGCGCGTGTGTGTGTCTGTGTGTGTGTGTCTGCATGTCTGTGTCTGCATGTCTGTGTGTGTGTCTGCGCGCGCGTGTGTGTGTGTGTGTGCCCAGGGGCTTTGTGACTGCCAGATGAGTGGGAGGCTTGTAGGAAGAGGAGGTGAGGTTGTGGGAGAGAGGGGGAGGGGGGCCTCCCTGAAATGTTTATTTTCAAAGCCAAGTCCTGGGTTTGGAGGAGGGGGGAAGGAGGGGGGAAGGAGGAGGAGGGGGGCCGGGGGGGATTCACTGCTATTTCCAACCATAGGAGGTGTGTTTCAGGAAGAGAGTGGGAGGGGAGGGAGGGGGTGGAAGAGAGAGAGAGAGAGAGAGAGAGAGAGAGAGAGAGAGAGAGAGAGAGAGAGAGAGAGAGAGAGAGAGAGAACAAATGGGAGGGGCAGCAGAGAGACAGGAGGGAAGGTATGGGGCAGACAGGAGGAGCGAATGAACGACAGAACAAGGAGGAGGGAGAGAGAGAACGGTGTAAGGATTGGTGTGTGCCCCGCGCGGAGCAGAGCGCACAGCAGGAGTCAGACCTCTGAAAGTTAGCCCTGACTGGTGGGGGGTTAGAGTTAGCCTAGCCTAGCCTAGCGTGCCCTGACTGGTGGGGGATTAGAGTTAGCCTAGCCTAGCCTAGCGCTGCCGGACTGACCGCCTACTTACCTACCAGCCTGGACATGCTGCTGCCCGCCTGGATGGCTGGTGTTTACCGTACGGTTTCCTGGAGCATGTAGAGGGTGACAGGACTGAGCTCTCTGGGTCTCTCTGCTCCGGAGTGTGTGTGTGTGTGTGTGTGTGTGTGTGTGTGTGTGTGTGTGTGTTTGTGTGTTGGAGCTGTGTGTGATCACTCCGGTGTGTCTGGAGGCTGGAGGCTGCCTCTCCTGAGCCTCACTTCCAGGACTGGGACTAACGTTAGCCTAGCGGTCTGGGACCATGTGGTTCTCTGTGGTGGGGAAGAAGGACCAGGAGGTAAGGAGCTCACCTGTTGTGCGTGTGCGTGTGTGTGTGTGTGTGTGTGTGTGTGTGTGTGTGTGTGTGTGTGTGTGTGTGTGTGTGTGTGTGTGTGTGTGTGTGTGTGTGTGTGTGTGTGTGTGTGTGTGTGTGTGTGTGTGTGTGTGTGTGTGTGTGTGTGTGTGTGTGTGTGTGTGTGTGTGTGTGTGTGTGTGTGTGTGTGTGTGTGTGTGTGTAAGCTTGGAGGTGTTGGCAGGACGGTAACATGATTGGAAGATGGGAAGTGGCAGCTCAGACTGGCAGTGTGAAGGCGTGTGCGTGCGTGCGTGCCTACGTACGTGTATCAGCGCTGCTGTTGTTTGGGTACAGTGTATGTATGATATCTTGGGAACATGTTGTTAATGATTGACCTCTAGGTGACCCTGAGGCCAGCCAACACACACTGACCTCGCTGTCCACACACACACACACACACACACTACACCACACCACTGTCACACTCACACACCTACTTTCAGCTCTAGAACTCTGTCAACTCTAGAAATCTGTCAGCTCTGAGAGAGAGAGAGAGAGAGAGAGAGAGAGAGAGAGAGACTAAACATTTAACAACATAATTAGACAATGAAGAAAAAGATAGATAAAAGGGTTAGGGTTAGTTACTTCAACTGTATTCAAGCTCTGCTCTTCCCTATATGGCGTGTGAGATTGCAGGTACTGTGTCTATGTTTAGCCGCTATCTTGCGCGATACGACATGTGAGATTGCAGTGTAAAATGTTTGATACTGCATCTGTATTCATTCAACCTCTATCCTGGCCAATACGGTGTGTGAGATTGCAGTGTAAAATGACACATTTGCAAACACATTTAGCCTATATTTGCAGCGAATTTATAGCGCTTGGATTATGGATCATAAAACTCATAACTACTGCAGGTATAAGAAGTAAAAAGATAATAGTTAATGGATAGAAGGCATAGATAGCGTGTTAGTGTTTAACCATAACTGCTGCAGAACATACAGGTTTTTAGCTTAGTTTTAAATATTTGTAGGGTTTGGGCCTGTTTGATTTCTTCAGGGAGTTTGTTCCAGGAGCATGCAGCAGAGTGACTGAAAGCTGCTTTACAGTGTTTGGTTTTCACTTGGAATGATTAGCTGATTAGTCTCAGCTGACCTTAGGGGCCTTGCTGGAATATGTCCTAAAACGAAAGTATGTTTACAAGCCATGGATCACTTACCGGTAGCCTCCGGTAAACGAGAACAGTGAATCCAATCCACAAATTATAAGTAGTGATCGTTAAACTGTTGTTTATTATAACGAATGGGTACTTTAACACTTCAAGTTGGTGTTATGAAAAAAACAGTGGGGGATGAGAGGCTGATCCTAGAACAGATCTGAGGTCATTGTTCCAGCCTGCAGATGTTCATCTAAACGACCCCACAGAGCTGTTACTGAGGAGGAGTAGGGATATCCTGACACACACACACACCACACACTCATAAACACACACACACACACACACACACACACACACACACACACACATATACACACCAGTGTTTCCTCCAGGAATTTTTCCAATGGTGGCGGGTGGCCGTGGCCGTGGCCGTGGCCGATTTTTTTTGCGTGCACGCGCATGAAACGCGCACGCGCGCTCAAAACAAGTTTTTTTTTTTTTTTTTTTTTCCTAATCACAGCCAAAACTAGAGGATGGCCAAAAAAAATGAATATACAGAATATAAACTTGTGACTGACAGTCACATACACACACAAAGATCATCAGCTATAATATAATACGAAGTAGGCCTACATGAGCACAAAAGCGGCTAACGTTACTGATTAACTGTTTACTGTAGTGCAGAGAGATGGTAGTCGTAGGCGGCGTATCAAATGACAAAGCTAAACGTTTAATGAAGGACATGAACGATTGTCAACAACACACTCAAGCAGTAAATAGAACAGTCTAAACAACTTGGGTACTACGGACGGAACAATAGTCTCAACCTATAGTTCCGTGCGTGAATTATGTCAACCCACCACATTACAGAAGTAAAATCACAGTCAGATGGAGCATTCGGTAAACAGCTGAGTATCAGCTGAGTTAAAGAAAACAAACTCTTACCTTTGATGAGACCCACATGAGCCCTGTTTTCCCGTACTTCTCCCGTGTGTCTCTTATTGTCCAAATGTTCCCTGAATTTTAGCTGCATGTTTTTCCAGCATGTAATTCCGTTGTCAATAAAAAAATCGTCTCCCCTTCTTTTCCCCTTGACAATACTGTGTCGTTGCTAAAGTGACGGCACATAAGAATCGTTTTTTGACTTGCTAATGTCTGCTAACGTAGCACTTGAAACTGGCGCCGTTCTCTGGACTGCAGCTGCTCCCGCGTTAGCATTAGCATCCATCTTTTCTTCTCCCTTCTCACCGTCACAAGCTCAAATGACACTTGTCGGCCGATCTAACTCTTAACACTCACTTACAGGACTTCTGACACCATGTCGTGTTATTCTATTAAACATACACGTGAGTCCTTCTGTATTTCAATGTAAGTGTCTTTATTTTAACTCGCTCTGTAAGCTCTACAATACCGGTCTCTTGTTGTCTCGTCGTAACCTGCCCACCTGACCTGGGGGGTATTCCATCAACGTCGCTAAAGGAAAATCCTGGCTTATTTTTGATAACTCTCGCGAGACCTATCAGAATATGCCTGGATATTTGTAAGAACTCTCGCGAGATTTATCAGACTAAACCTGGATTTTCCCTTTAGCGATGTTGATGAAATACCCCCCGGATGTCACTACGGTGGCCTGTACACAATAACAATAATACCACAGTTCACATTTAGACCAATCAGGAGCCCTTGTGTCACGTCGTCAACTGAATGTCATTAATCTGATTTTGGATCAGCGGTTAGAGAGAGATGGGCGTGGATTTAGGTGCACTTTTAGTCAACATCCATTATAGCGCTGATCTAGGATCAGATATATTTTAATCAGCTAAAATGTTCAGATTTTTTTTTTGAGAATTTTTTTGAGAATTATTTTTTTTTTTTTTGTGGACAATCAATTCGTGGCGGAGGAAATTCCATCGTGGCGGCCCGCCACCAATAAATGCATGTAGAGGAAACACTGCACACACACACACATGCATGCACACACACACACACACACACACATTTTAATCATTTATTTCTGTCCACATAGAAACAAGTATACAAGGACACAAATACTGAAGGCACAGATGGGATGCATTCACAAACAGACATGGACAATGTCTTTCACATACAACAGGACAAGACTCACGGGTACAAGTAACACCGTCTCCGCCATATTTGGCGGCTGCCAATAATCGCAGAGACAGAGCAATACTTGCTGAGCCTTTTTGCTTCTCCCTTGGACATTCCCAGTAGACGTAGTCCTCTGACAACCAATCTGTGCACATGTCCAAGACTGCCAAATATAAAGATTAATAGCGTACACCTATAGCCTAGCTCTGAGATGGTGTCTACAAGCTGCTGGTATTTCATGACCTTAGTCATGAAGGCTTCCTCTAGGCTTATATCAAAGGTGCATGCTACCTCTAATACAGACACCTCTCTGGACTCTTCATTAACAACAACAACATCTGGTGTGTTAGCAGACAACTGTGAAAAGTGACATTGGTCATTACAGAAATTGAACATGGATGCATTGACACGAGCATGTGTATACATTTTCACTGTAGCTGGGAAGTGGAGTGATATGTCCTTTACTATTAGGCTCACAATTCTGTCATGACGTGCTATATACATTCCTTTATAAACATAGCAGCCATTCAAGATATGTGAAAGTGTTTCTGTAACCTGTTCTGTGGTGTGGTGCAAGCAATGAGGAACCTGAGTGGAGGGAAACCAAATAGAGAGGTTGAGTCTGGTAGGAAGGACTTGTAATCTGGCCTTGGTTGTGAATATGACAATGTCCTCATCGAGTGCAGTGTTTTTTAGAAAAGAATGGGAAACAGAGTGATCAGCTGTGGGAAGACATGCCAGTTTTCCCTGGAGTTTCAGACCAGTCCAGTGTTGTTGTTGTTGATGTTGATGAAGGTCCATGAGAGTCCGTCTGGCCCCTCTAGATGTTAGCTGGTGGCTCTGTCCAGCAAAGGAGGCTGTTGCCCTGACCTGTGTGAGAGGGTCAGATATACAGTTCTCTGAGACCCGAACAGTCTCAGAGTCAGACCGCACCCACTCCAGGGACACCCCGGCTCGGACACAGAGGTCATTCAGGTCTGGCCAATCAGACCAGACTCCAAAACCAGCGGAATGAGTGTCCAATTTTCCGCTGGGTTTCCTCTTGAACCCAAGGAAGTGGGGCTCCGCCCCCCTGGCAACTGGGACCTTCCTTCTCCTCAGGTCCAGGAACATGGAGGAGCGGGCCAGCTCCCTGACGTCCTTGTCGTCGTTGTTAAGCATCCTGAGAAGATGGGAAATTCTCATGCTGGTGTAGATCCATTCTACATTGGGGACCCCTAGCCCTCCCTCCCATTGGGGATGAAAGATGATGTCACGGGTGCTGTGTGAATTGAGTCCAAGCCACCTGCGCACTACGCTCACAGTCTTGTTGTTCATTTCACACAGCACTTTCTGGGGGATGTGGACATTGGAGAAGAGGTGCTGAACTTTGGACAGGGCCACCTGCCTGATGGCTTCTAACTTCATAGTTAGTGGCAGAGGACAACTGTCTATCAAGTCCAGCCTGGAAGTGAACTCAGTCAGGATGTTATTGACTTGCTCCTTCCACTCTCCTGCGATGTTAATTTTATGTCCAAGATATGGGTATGTCTCATGGAGAGAATTTACATGAATGGGCTGTGTTGCTAAAGAGAACACAGGGGGTGTGTCTGTTTTTGAGTGGTACCACCTGTTCCCCCCACTCCGCCTCTCATACAGGACAGCACATTTGCTGGCTTTGACCTCCAGGCCAGACCATTCCAGAAAACGATCCGTTCTGCAGAGCATGTTCTTGATGACGCTCTCTTCCCTGGAGGCCAGGACAACATCATCTGCGTAGCCCTGCACTGGGTTGGGGGAGATGACACCCTCAGGGGCACACTGACACAGCCACTTAATCCACTGGTTGATGGCAATTACGAAATTAACCGCGCTCCATGGACAGCCCGTTTTAATGCCTGTCTGAAGTGGTGTTGGGCGAGTGAGCTGCTTCCCACAGATTACTTGGATGGTGGAGCTTCGGTACACATCTCTCACAATGTCAATGAATAGCTGGGGTAGCTGTATCTCTTCCAGTGATCTAATCATTATATTGTGAGCTAATGTCCCAAAAGCATCTCTAAAATCAAGAAAGACTGTAAAGAGTTTACATGACTGATGTTTAAAGTCATCACACACACACACACACACGCACACACCACACACAGATGCACACACACACACGCACGCGCGCACACACACACACACACAGTGACATCTATTCATCCACTCCTTGAGAACAAACAAACAAATGGAACTTACTAGAAACAGTTTATTTTATTATTATATTACGTCTTGTTGTTGTTGTTTTGTCCCAAACTGAGTCTGAAGGTGGAAGGAGCTTTGAATCTTATCATGTTAGTGTTTACACCAGATATTGTGTGTGTGTGTGTGTGTGTGTGTGTGTGTAGTTAGTGATGAAGCTTCTAGAACAATGGCTGACTGGGCTGACACCAAGCCCCTCCCTCCCTCCTGTAGCTACGGCAACAATGGGAGGATGTTGCTCGGCCTAACTTCCTGCTGCCTGCATCTGGAGACACAACGTGTGTGTGTGTGTGTGTGTGTGTGTGTGTGCGTGTGTGTGCACGTGCGAGTGTGCGTGTATTGTGGTAACTGACTCCCACCAGTGCTGTCCAGGGGGTGCAGCAAATACCAGTCTCGAACACACAAACACAGACACACACACACCTGGGTGGATGTTGGGAACATTGGGAGGATAAGCAGCTAATCAGTACTCAAACTACTACATTCCAAGGAGAGAACAAGAAAACGCAGATATGTCAGAAGTCAAATGAAAAGCAACAACAATAGAAATAGTCATAGATAGATTAGATTCAAATATGTATAATATATGAATAGTTAAAGACTAAGAGCAAGTTTAACAAGGTGGATGTTGATCTAACTGTACCCCCCCACCCTCTGCCTGAGGGTTGATGATGTCGTATTGATGATGTCATGACTTAGGAGAGGTGGTCACATGTCCCACTGACCATCTGTGTGTGTGTCTCTCTCTCATGCTGTTTCCCTATCACACTAAGTAGCCGTTCAGGAATGTAAACAGAGTGTTTTTATGAGCGTGTTGAGATGTAACATGCTGCTCTCTGACCTGCTTTATTACACTGCTGCTCCCTGTCCTAGGAGGTGTGTGTGTGTGTGTGTGTGTGTGTGTGTGTGTGTGTGTGTGTGTGTGTGTGTGTGTGTGTGTGTGTGTGTGTGTGAGAGACCCATCTGGGTTGAGTTAGCCCCACTGAGAGCACCGCTCTGAACTACTGTTTTCATGACTTCATCAGAGCAGCGGGCCTGGTGTGTGTGTGTGTGTGTGTGTGTGTGTGTGTGTGTGTGTGTGTGTGTGTGTGTGTGTGTGTGTGTGTGTGTGTGTGTGTGTGTGTGTGGGTGAGAGAGAGACGATCTCATCTCATCTTGTCTGATAGTTTGTAGTGTCTCTGCAGCCTGGCTGAATGACTGCACTGAAGAAGCTTCTGTGATTCCATCCACATTTCTGAGTGATTAACTCTTCTCTTCCTGTAACAGGAAACTGCTGCCCTATATATAATCTACCTTTGTATGGCCTACACACACACACACACACACACACAGCAGTGTGTCCAGAGTGATGCCAGCAGCAGGGTCGGTCTCACGCCTCTGTTTCCACTTCCTGAATTCACAGCGCTTGCTTGTAGTGGACTTCCTGTCGGACAGGAAGTGGCAAGGCGGGGGCGGGGCCTCTGGACAGGCTGCTGGTGTTATGTGCCATTAATAACAACAAACTAAACATCTATCTATCTGTTTCTATCTATCTACACACACATACCTATCTATTTATCTATTTATCTATATATCTACACACATACCTATCTATCTATACACACACATATCTATCTATCTACCTACCTACCTTCTCCTCCTGTCCTCCCCCTCTCCTCTCCTCCTCCTCTCCTCCAGTTGAAGGTGTGTGTAGTAAAAGTGTTGTTATGATGCCAGCTGTCCTTGTCTGACGAGACGTGTTAAACCTGCTGCTGTCTACGCCCTGTAATCACACACACACACACACACACACACACACACACACACACACACACACACCGAGCTGTCTGGCTCCTCTCACAGGTGTGAGATGTGCCACTGTCACACTTCTCCTCCTCACATACACACACATACACACACGTCTCTACACACACACATCCCTTCTCTCTACAGCAGAGGTGTGAAGTGTGACTGCACCTTGTCAAGTGTAACACATCCCTCCTTCAGCTGTGACTATTACATTATAATTAGATGGATAGATGGGTGTGTGTGTTCTTGTAGGGCTGTTCCATAGTAGAGGTCAGGCAGATTCTGTTTCTGTGTCAGTTACTGAACTCTCTCTCTCTGAATTAGAATTAGAATTTAGAATTTGCCATTTAGCAGACACTTTTAATCCAAAGCGATTTACAATTACAGATTACAGAGACATCCCCCCTGTAGTAACTAACTGAGGGCTGAGTGCCTTACTCAAGGACACACTGGTGGTGGTGTTCCCAAGTGGGATTTGAACTCACAACCTTCCGATCATCTCACTATCCACTAGACCAGTGGTTCCCAACCGGGGGTACGCGGACCCCTAGGGGTACGTGAGGGGATTGCAGGGGGTACGTGGAAATATTTGGAATTATAATTTATTTCCCCTTCCAAAAACATAAATAAATATACAAGTCATTTCATAAACCTGTTGTTAAAATGGTACGCTGCAACTTAAGTTCCTCCCCGACAGGTGAGGACTGTAACACAAGTGGTAGTCACGTCACATTTAAATCATGTTCACGACCATTTTCGCGCGCAAGTCAGCTAGGCCTGTCAGTATACCGCAAAGATGGACAGATGGTTAAAACGACCAGCTACAGTAACGGTCAAGAAAACTGAGGCAAAAAAGAAAAAAGGACCCCGCTATTATCTGGAAACATATGTTTTGTGGGGATTTACATGTACACCGGCTGATCCACCACAGCCACAGTGCTTTTTCTGCGGCGAAGTCCTGGCTAATAATTCAATGAAGCCATCCCATTTACAGCGACACCAGAGCACCAAACACCTAGCAACTGTTGGTAAAACTGACGACTTTTTCAAGCGAAACTGTCAGAGTTCAAGTCAAGTCAGGCTACACTGAAGAAAGCGGCAAGTGTGTCAAGCAAAGCACTGGAGGCGTCCTATGCTGTTTCATTACTGGTGGCTAAGTAAAAAAAAAAACATTCAATCGCCGAAGATCTGATTTTGCCTGCCGCTATGATTTTGGCTAAAACTATGCTGGACAAGAAAGCAGCTGACGCGTTCAAGTTGGTACCATTATCAAACAATACCGTCTCCCGTCGGATTGATGATATGTCCATAAATATTGTCGGACAAGTGGTGGATAAAATGAAGCAAGCAGGTCAGTTCGCTTTGCAATTAGATGAAATGACCGACGTTAGTGGGGAGGCTCAGCTGCTGGCTTTTGTGCGTTATAAAGAAGAGTCGGACATAAATGAGCATATCTTGTTTTGCAAGACGCTGCCAGGAAAGACAACTGGCGAGGGAATATTTTTGATTATTGACAGCTTCTTCAAAGACAACGATCTGGAGTGGAAATCCTGCAGTCACATCTGTACCGATGGAGCGGCAGCAATGACGGGTAAGGTGCGTGGGCTGCTTGGGCGTGTGATGAAGGTGATCCCCGAAATTAAGTGGATATACTGTATTATTCACCGGGAGGCACTCGCCAGCAAAAGGATGAGCCCCGAGTTAAGTGCAGTTATGGATGACGCAGTTAAGGTGATTAACTTCATTCAGTCCCGGCCAATGAACCACAGACTGTTTCAAACTCTTTGTCATGGCAGCGGGTCAGAGCATGAGCAGCTACTGCTTCACACAGACGTTCGCTGGCTGTCTCGTGGCAGTGTGTGTGTGTGTGTGTGTGTGTGTGTGTGTGTGTGTGTGTGTGTGTGTGATGAATGAATTAACCATTGAGGTGTTTGGCCAGGTGGCACATGTATTGGCCAATTAGCTCATGTAGTCTAATTTTGAATGGCAGTGTTTTGAAATGGCAAACATGTGACTTTGTCAGATTGTTGTGTCTTAGGCAGAGAACCGTGTTAAGTACATTTAAAAAGTGCCATTTTGAATAGCAAAATGTGTGTAAAGCAGAAAATGTGTTTAGAGTTTTGGAGACTTGAGAAGAGGTTTTGCTCTCTGTGTGTGTCTGTTTAAATAATTGTGCTATGCATGTCATTTTATTGTGTTAGCAATTTGAAAAAACTGTAATAGCACACATGTGCTGTGGACAGATAGGCTAGTTAAAAGTCCCAGTGCTGTTATACTGTATATCGGCACTCATGGAATGCCTCTTGTCCAATCAAATTACTTGGTCGGAACTAACTGTTGTATAATAAATGTTATATTTGCAAGTTAGTGTTTAATTGAACATTTTTGGAAATAATCAACACGCATGAGTGAGGGGGTACTTCTGGCATGGCAAAACAGCTCAAGGGGTACACAAGACAAAAAAGGTTGAGAACCACTGCACTAGACAACCACCACCCCTCTGTCTCTCTCTCTCTCCCTTTCCCTCTCTGTCTCTCTCTACCTCCCTCTCTCCTCTCCAGAGTATCTCCATACTAGACATAACCAGATGAGTGTGTGTGTGTGTGTGTGTGTGTGTGTGTGTGTGTGTGTGTGTGTGGTATGTATGTATGTATGTATGTGTGTGTGTGTGTGTGTGTGTGTGTGTGTGTGTGTGTGTGTGTGTGTGTGTGTGTGTGTGTGTGTGTGTGTGTGCGTGCGTGCGTGCGTGCTCTCCACTAGGTCTTGTGTTACAGTGGTCCAGTTGGCAGACCTTCAGACACTCCCATCAAACACACAGAGGGATAAACAATCATTCACACACACACACACACAAAAGCACATGCACGCTCTCTCTCTCTCACACACATGCATCACACTCACACACACACAAACACCACCACCACACACCATTCCTGCTAAAACAACACCACATCACACAGTCTGGCTGCCGCGGCAATGCTGGTGTGACACAGCCAGTCGGCCCACACATGGGCGGGACTACTGCTGAACTAGCCAATCCCAACCCTCGTTGTTAACATGTGTATTATTAGCACACAGCTGGAGTTCATCTTCACTCGTTGAGCCACGATGATCTCTCACACACACACACACACACACACACACACACACACACACACACACACACACACACACACACACACACACACACACACACAGGGCTTCACTGGGAGTTGTTCCTGTTGAAGGGAGACAGACCACCATGCCTAGGAGAGACTGGTGTTTACCATGGTAGAATGCCCTCTCTCTCCCTCCCTGCCTCCCTCTCTCCCTGCCTCCCTCTTTGCCTCTCTCCTTCCCTCTCTCCCTCCCTCCCTCTCTCCCTGCCTGCCTCCCTCCCTCCCTCCCTCCCTCCCTCCCTGCCTTCCTCTCTCCTTGCCTCTCTCTCTCCCTGCCTGCCTCCCTCCCTCCCTCCCTCCCTGCCTTCCTCTCTCCTTGCCTCTCCCTCTCCCTGCCTCCCTCTCTCCCTCCCTCCCTCCCTGCCTTCCTCTCTCCCTCCCTCCCTGCCTCCCCCTCTCCCTTCCTCCTTCCCTTCCTCTCTCCCTCAATCTCTACCTCCCTCTCTCACCCTGGCTGCCCCTTCTATGCCCTCTCTCTCTCCACTCCTCCCTCCTCTCTCCCTCCCTCCATCACATTCCATCACATTGCTGGTCTCCCAGAATAATCTGAAGCAGGAAAACACCTTTTCACACACACACACACACACACCTTTTTTCCTTCACCCTGTTTTCTCCCTCGCGGTCTGGGGGGGAATGTGCTGTTCTGACCCGATTGTTGTTCTGGTTCTGACCTCCTGTGTGTTCTGAGGGGTTCTGGGAGTCCTGTGTTGTTGCAGGTGAGAGCTCTATTCTGGGACTGGCCCAGTCGGACCTGGACCTAAATCCACAGTGTGATCCAGGTCTGGTGTTGTGAGACCGGGTCGAGAACAGAGCCCCCTCCCGGGCCGGGCCATGTTAGGAGGCTTCCCTCTCTGGTACCGTTGGAACAGTGGGAGGCTGGCGGAGGTAGGAATCGGAGGTAGAACTCGTTGTAACGAGGGGAACTCATTGTGTGTTTGACACCATTTCTCAGTCCTCGTTCCTTGCATTTCAATGAGCCCCCGTCCTCTGATTTCTATCTCCGCTAGCCTCCCCTGCTGTGTGGAGAGGCCGTGGGGATCCCTGGTCCAGAGGAGAGGCCTACTCCTAGAGAACCTGCTGCAGGGGTAGTGGAGGTCTAGTGGATAGTGAGTTGGACTGGTGATTGGAAGGTTATGAGTTCAAATCCCGTCTGGGAACACCACCACCAGTGTGCCCTTGAGTAAGACCTGGGAACACCACCACTAGTGTGCCCTTCAGTAAGGCACTTAGCCTTCAGTTACTCCAGGGGGAATGTCCCTGTAATCTGAAATTGTAAATCGCTTTGGATTAAAAGCGTCTGCTAAATGGCAAATTCTAGATTCTAGGATAGAGGAGGTCAAGTCAGAAGCTTGTGAGATGATTCCACTTGATATGAGGAGATCTGAAGGATCTCAGGTGATTTGGAGGAGGAGATATGATTGATCTGAAGGTCCCAGTTGGAGCGCTGGTCATTGGGTCGTTGACGGGCTAGAGAGGCTCCTCTGGTGGTTGATGGGCCAGAGAGGCTCCGGGTGGTTCTGGGTCCTTCAGTGGTGAATGAAGGACATGTTCTGAATGAACTTCAGGGTCAAACTGGCTGTCATGCAGACTAGGGGTGGGACGATTAGAAAATTTCATGTCACGATTATCGTGGGCAAAATAATCGCGATCCACAATATTATCGCGAGAATTAAAAAAAAAAAAAAAAAAAAAGTTTTTAAAGTCAGTAATTCAAATTCAGATTCTAGTGGCACATATCTCTGGCCATAATCCGGGTCCTTAGGAAAGAGCAATTCCTTTTCGGCCAATCAGCACCTTTCATTAACGTACCCAAGGAAGTTTAAAGAACGCACTCCCAGTGTTGCCAACTTCCAGAGCCCCTTGGCGACTTAATTAGTCAAAAGCGACCAGCGACAAATCTAACTTCCTTTTCTGGTCATTTGGGGAATTACTGTAAAGCATCTAACCTATCCTGTATTCCACGGTTCACGTTACAACCAAGCTCAGGAGAGACGAGTAGGGATACAGTCTATGGCGAGCGAGGGTTGCCGTCTCCTCTCTCCCTCAACACTCACTCCCTCAACACTCACTCCCTCAACACTCTCTCCCTCAACACTCTCTCCCTCAACACTCTCTCCCTCAACACTCTCTCCCTCAACACTCTCTCCCTCAACACTCACTCCCGCGGCCAGTCTGATAGCAGCCGCGGGGAGCGTACCGTTGTTCCCCGGGTCCTCGCAGGGGGTTCGGGCAAAGTTCGGGAAATAACGGACGGTTGTCATGTGTTTATACAGCATGGATGTTACGTGCCTAATGCCTTTGATGCGCACACTTGCTACTTGCCGCTTTAATAATTGTATTTAGCCTATAGCACAAGTCATGCATTGCATGTAACCTCAAGTGCTGAACAGTATTAAGTAAACCACAATATATTTGCTAAAGCTTAGGGGCGACCGTGCCTTTTGCAGCCATAGACTGTCACTGCCTGGTAATAACAAGGAAGGCCAATGACAGTATCCCGTCTAAATACGTTACCTAGTGACTGACTGACAAGGCTGACTTGACAGTAACGTTACCCATGCAGGCTGAACAATAGCGCGAGACAAGTTCTGTGAGGATATTCGCGCGCGGCTCATGTGAGGAATTGCAATTATATTACAGTAACAGTCGCTAACTTGACTGCAAAAGTAATGTAGACTAGGCTGAAAAATAGCGCCAGACATTTGTTAAACACAGTTTATTCATAACATACGATTATGACGATTATTCAAATAATTAAAATTCTCCACGATTAAGTTATCGCGGGTGTTTTTATCGCGATTAACGATAAAAACGATAATCGTCCCATCCCTAATGCAGACAGACTGGAGTCTAGACTATCAATGAATGGCTTCATTGTGTGTGTGTGTGTGTGTGTGTGTGTGTGTGTGTGTGTGTGTGTGTGTGTGTGTGTGTGTGTGTGTGTGTGTGTGTGTGTGTGTGTGTGTGTGTGTGTGTGTGTGTGTGTGTGTGTGTGTGTGTGTGTGTGTGTGTGTGTGTGTGTGTGTGTGTGTGTGTGTGTGTGTGTGTGTGTGTGTGTGTGTGTGCGCGTGCGCGCGTGCGTGCGTGCGTGCGTGCAAATGCTCTCTCTGTTAACACCGCCACGTCCAGGACATCTGCTGTCTACAGTGGCATCTGTCACTACTGACAGAGAGAGAACCTGTGAGTGTGTGTGAGCCTAGGGGGCTGAGGAATCTATTGTGTTCTCTGACCTCTGTAATAATGTAAATAATAACCTTCCTCTCTGTGTGTGTGTGTGTGTGTGTGTGTGTGCGCGCAGGGGGCGGGCCAGGACAAGCTAGGTATCTACATCAAGTCCGTGGTGAAAGGCGGAGCCGCCGACGTGGTGAGTGACCTCATGACCTCCTGCTGTCACCATGACTACACACTGTACACACACCTTCTCTCTACAGCAGAGATGTGAAGTGTGTTTGCACCTTGTCAAGTGTAACATCATCCCTCCATTCAGCTGACAATTAGAGAGAGAGAGAGAGAGAGAGACTTTTTTTATATACAGTAAGAACAGTCAGGTATGATTTCACACACACACAAACGTACATAATGGTCTCATCGAGAGTCTGTGTCTCTCTCTCCCTCTCTGTCTCTGTCTGTCCCTCTCTCTCTGTCTCTCTCCCTCCCTCTCTCTCTGTCTCTCTCTCCGTCTCTCTCTGTCTCTCTCTCTGTCTCTCTCTCCCTCTCTCTCTCTCTCCCTCTCCCCCTTACTCCCTCTCCCTCCCTCTCTCTCTCTCTCTCCCCCCCTCCCTCTCTCTCTCTCTCTCTCCCCCCCTCCCTCCCTCTCTCTCTCCCCCTCCCTCCCTCTCTCTCTCTCTCTCCCTCCCTCCCTCCCTCTAGGATGGTCGTCTGGCTGCGGGTGACCAGCTGCTGAGTGTGGATGGGCGGAGCCTGGTTGGACTCTCACAGGAGAGGTACGTCTCCAGAACCCACCTGGGACACACACACACTCTCTTTCTCTCCCTCCCTCCATCCCTCCGTCACTCCCCTGCTCCCTAATTGCTCCTTGTGTACAGAAGCAGGATTAAGGCACAATGAAGTTCAGTACAGAACGTTCTGCTTTCACGGGCCTGAACACAGCTCAGCTCAGCCACCTCTGTTACCCTCACCGTGTGTGTGTGTGTGTGGCGATGAATGTCTTCTCCTCGGTTCTCTGGCAGATTAACCCTTCATACCCTTTCAGACCAACATGTAGTTTATACCTTTAACCTCTGACCTCTAACACAGCAGGTGATGCAACTCAGGGTTGTATTTACACACAACATGTAAAGGCATTTGTTTATTGTATTTAATGTTCTTCCTCTCCCTCCTCCTCTTCTTCTCCTCTCCTCAGGGCGGCAGAGTTGATGACGCGTACGGGCGCCGTGGTAACGCTGGAGGTGGCCAAGCAGGGCGCCATCTTCCACGGCCTCGCCACCCTGCTCAACCAGCCCTCTCCCATGATGCCCCGCGGTACGACACACACACACACACTCACACACGATGCCCAAGGGTACGACACACACACACACACACACACACACACACACACGCACGCTCACAACCACTCTGATACACAGAAAGACCCCCCTAGCCCCTGTTTTACATCCATATCTGACACCATACTGGACCATACATGAGCATTCTACCCTTATTCAAAGGTCAGAGGTCAAGCTCAGAGGTTACGGTCAGGGGTGAGGTTTGTGGTTGGGTCTGTTTTTCTCTGGTTGAGAAAGTCCTTCCTGCCCCCCCCCCTCCCGCCACATGCCTTTACCGTGACCAGCGTCTGTTGGCCAGACAATGTCCGCCCCTGTCCCTCCGCTAGTTAACCAGAGAGGGGTCAATGAGGGTAATAAGTACATAATGAAGGTTTGTGGTTGGCTTTGGCTCTGCCTCCCCCTCCCCTCCCAGCCTCCCTCCCTTCCCTCCATCTCTCCCTTCCCTCCCCTCCGTCTCTCCCCTCCCTCCCTCCCCTCCGTCTCTCCCCTCCCTCCCTCTCTCCCCTTCCCTCTCTTCCCTTCCCTCCCCTCCGTCTCTCCCCTCCCTCCCTCCCTCCCCTTCCCTCTCCTCCCTTTCCTCCCTTTCCTCCCCTCCGTCTCTCCCCTCCCTCCCCAGTCACAGAATATAAAACTGGGGTCTAAATCAGAGACACACATTCCATTATGATGTCAGAAGTCAAGGCTGCTGTTGTTTTGCTTTTTCACATAAAGCCTCGTCCTCCCTTTGTGGTGTCTGAGATGGAGACTGTTGTAGTTTATAGAGAGAGACTGTTGTAGTTTATAGCTAGAGAGACTGTTGTAGTTTATAGAGAGAGACTGTTGTAGTTTATAGAGAGAGACTGTTGTAGTTTATAGAGAGAAACTGTTGTAGTTTATAGAGAGAGACTGTTGTAGTTTATAGAGAGAAACTGTTGTAGTTTATAGAGAGAGACTGTTGTAGTTTATAGAGAGAGACTGTTGTAGGTTATAGAGAGAGACTGTTGTAGTTTTATGGAGATGTATGTTCTAATTCTATTCCTCTGTACAGTCAGCTGTAATTAACCCTTTCATTCCTCTCTCTCCCTCCCTCCATCTCTCTCCATCTCCTCCCTCCCTCCTTCCTTCCCTCCCTCCCTCCTGGCTGGCAGCTTCTGGGCGTGACAAGAATGGTAAGATGAGACCAAAGAGCGAGGGCTTTGAGCTGTACAACAACTCTGGCCCCCAGCAGAACGGCTCTCCAGAGAGCCCCCAGGCCGGCTGGGAGAGCTACCCGGAGCCCAAAAAGATGAGTGGGGAGGACCGGCTCCTGAAGAATCGGGCCGACCACCGCTCCAGCCCCAACGTGGCCAGTAAGCAGACGGATTAGATTAGATTTGATTGTCAATGCAGAGTACCAAAGTACCAGACAACGAAATATAGATGAAGATGAAGTTAATGATGTCAGATCAAGTCATGTGTTCAGTTCCTGACCCGTCTGTGTCTGTGTCTGTGTCTGTGTGTGTGTCCTCCAGACCAGAGCCAGAGTCCAGGGGGCAAGGCCATCTACCCCGGGGGATCCGGCAAGATCACCTCCGTCTCCACGGGCAACTTGTGTGCTGAGGTGAGTAACCACAGCGACGTCAACAACACCCCAGAGTGGAATGTGACAGTGGGCTGTTTACTCTGGCTTTGACGTGTCATTGACGTGTGTGTGTGTGTGTCTGTGTGTGTGCGGATCAGCCATACTGCACCTTAAACATAACACTCCATCCAAATAAAGTGTTCTTGAATAACCTCTCCCTCCCCTCTCTCTCCTCCCCCATCTCTCTCCCCCCCCCCCCCCCCCCCCCCCCTCAGGAGGAGCCCTCCCCCCCACGCCCGGAGGCGTACCCCATCCCCACCCAGACCTACCCCAGGGAGTATTTCACCATCCCTGCCTCGCGCTCCCAGGACAGGGTTCCCCCTGGTGTCCTGGAGGACCACCACAGCAGCAGCATGTCCATGCAGGTGTGTAGCCGGGATAGGGGCCTCTGCTCCCAGCTGACGGTAGACTACTGGACAACTTAGGTTACCATAACGTCACGCTGTGAAAGGCCTTGTTTGTTTGTTGTAGTTCTCAAATTAATCATTAATGTAGCTACGCTAGGATGCTAGGACGCTATTTGTTATATGTTATGTTATGACGCAAGGGCACTACGGTGTTATGATGCTAGGATGTTATGATGCTAGGATGTTATGATGCCAGGATGCTATGATGCCAGGATGCTATGATTGATTGATTTTTATTTGGGTAAAAAGTACAGACAGTACATCCCGGAGGATAGCACGTAAAAGTGTACTGAAACACTTGTTTCCAACGTGGTCCTCGTTAGTAGACAAAGAACAACAAAGACAAGAACATACAAAAACAATACACAAGAACATACAAGATACAATCAGAATGCAGTTTGTCATTCTTTACACAAGTTCTGCGTATCAGTGTATGGGTAGGAGTGTGTATGACTATGCGTGTAAGCATGTAAGGCTAGTTGTATGCATTGTATAGTTGTAAAATCAAAGCCTAATGCTTGTGGAAAACTTTATTCCAGAGATGTACCATGACCTGACCAGTAAAAACATTTAGAGATGGTGCTACCTTAACTATCAGAGGGAGACTGTTCCATAATAAAAAAAACTGAATAAAAAGAGCTCTGAGCGGCAGTGCTGTTCACCCTAGCCACTGTGCAAGAGCGTACACTGGCTCTAGTATTATGCTCATGCCAGGAGTGAACCATCCCAACTTGACTGCTCAGGCAACCTGGGGCAGTCCCATTTATGACCCTGAACATAAGTTTCAGCTTGAGCTGTTCGACACACTGCTCTACTGGAAACATGTTGACTGCTCTAAATTCAGGTACTCCAATATGGGTTCTGGAGGGAGCGTTCAACATTTAACAGATGGTTGTTATTTTGCATTACCTGTAACTTATGTTTTAGCTTGGCTGACAGACCACTAAACCAGGCTGAACATGAGTAGTCGAAATGACACTGTATGAGTGCAGATACAAGCAACCTTTTAATTCTTGTGTCAAACTCCCTTGTTTTCCAGTACAGAAACTTAAGCTTGTTTGCACTCTTTGCAAGAACTATTTCTGCAATTAAGACACCTCAAAGAGATTGGTCCAGTATTTCTCCAAGATAAGTAACACTTGATCTTAGACATCTCCTGCAGAAGTTACTCTGATCCTATCAACTTTTTAAAACTTATTTGACCCAAATAAAATAGATTTGGTTTTACCAAGATGTAATGACAGCTTATTGTCAATTAACCACTCGCTTACCAATTCAAGTAGAGAAGAACTGAATCATCTGCATATAGCAAAAGTTTGCACCTTACAACTGCCGGCATGTCATTGACATAAATCAGAAACCGTAATGGACCCAGAATGGACCCCTGGGGCACCCCACATTTCACCTCCATGGCCCCTAAGAGGGTCCCCTCAACATCACAAATCTGAGATCTGTGCTATGGCGCTACGATGTTATGATATTATGATGCTAGGATGCTATGACGCTAGTGCGCTACAATGTTATGATGCTACTATGCTATTAAAGCACTTTGAGCTGCAACGTTTGCAGGAAAAGTGCTATACAAATAAAAGTACTCTCTCTGACCATCTCTTTCGCCCTCTGACCTCCTCTCCCTTCCTCCTTCCCTCCCTCTGATCACCTCTCCCTCCCTCAGCGTGTGGCCCATTCTCAGGAGGAGCTGTGTGATCTCCCTGGGGGTTACCCCCCACCTGGGGCTCTTCGCCCAGAAGACCTGGTCCACCTCCAACATCAGAGGGAAGCCGAGTACCAGAGGGAAGCCGAGTACCAGAGGGAGGCAGAGTACCAGAGGGAGGCCGAGTACCAGCAGAGAGAGGCCGAATACCAGCAGAGGGAGGCCGAGTACCAGAGGGAGGCCGAGTACCAGAGGGAGGCCGAGTACCAGAGAGAGGCCGAGTACCAGCAGAGGGAGGCGGACTACGTGCGGGGCGGCAGCGGGGAGCACTGGGGTAACCACCACCAGGTGTCCTCCTCCGTGGAGTCGTCCACCTCCAGCCAGGAGCACCTCAACTACTCCTCCGGCTCCTCCAGCAAGGCCCCGGGGAACCACAAGAGCGGCCCGGGTCGTTGGAAGACGCCCAACGCCCCAGGGCCCCAGGGCCCCGTGGCCCCCCAGCCCAGCCGCACCGACCTCCCGCCTCCCCCGCCTCCGCCTCCCCCTGCTCACTATCAGGAGTTCGAGCCCCAGCCTGACCTCCCCCTGCCCCCCCCTCCGTCGGCGGGGCAACAGCAGGGGCAACAGCAGCAGGCGGCGGCGGACCGTAAGAAGCGCGAGGAGCAGCAGCGCTGGTACGAGAAGGAGAAGGCCCGGCTGGAGGACGAGAGGGACAGGAAGAGGCGGGAGCAGGAGAGGAAGCTGGGCCAGATACGCAACCCCTCCACCTCCTCCGGCTCCGGCGTGCCCGCCCCGCACAACAACCAGCCGCACCCCCCTTCCTCCTCCGCCCCCCAGCACCAGCCCCCTCCCCCAGCCCTGCCCCCCATGGCCATGATGCCCCCCCAGCCCCAGCCCTACCTGCCGCCCCCCCAGCCTCAGCCTTACCACCCCCCCCAGCCTCAACCTTATCACCCCCCGCAGCCCCAGCCCTACCTGCCGCCCACCCAGCCACAGCAGCAGCCCCTCCCCCCCAGGCCTGAGAAGCTGTCCACCCTGCCGCGGGCCCCACCCCCGGCCCCGCCCTCCCACGACACGGTGATCCGGGAGCTCCTCCCCCAGCAGCAGCCGAGGACCATCGAGAGGCGGGACCTCCAGTACATCACCATCAGCAAGGAGGAGCTGTCGTCCAGCGACAGCCTCTCACCTGACCCCTGGAAGAGGGACGCCCGCGAGAAGCTGGAGAAGCAGCAGCAGCTTCACATCGTCGACCTTCTGGACAAGGAGATACAGGACCTCCAGGTAGGGTACTGTGGATAACTGTCTGGAAGGTAGGGTAGACCTTTCAGGGTCGCACTTTATCTAGAGGTTTAGGGTTAGGAACGACCTGATATTTGCAGGTTTAGGAATGATCAGGTCTTTGCATAGTTATTAATGACTACCCTGGTTAATGCTGGCACTAGATCCTCCAGGACATTCAGTCTAGATCCAAATGGACCACCCTGAACCTAGTCCCTATAGAACCTCCAGACACTTAGAACCTAGTCCCTATGGAACCTCCAGACAGGTAGAACATAGTCCCTATGGAACCACATGGTCTGCCGTTACCAAGGTGTTTATGTTTAGGGCTGCGTTCGTAAATACGCTCTGGAAATCTGATCAGCACTCATGGAATGCCTCTTGTCCAATCAAATTACTTGGTCCCTCTATTGAACCCAGTGCGCGCTCCGGCGCTCTCTGAGCAAATTTACGAACGCAGCCTTGGTGTTTACATGATGTTTGGCTGAAATATGTAAACAAAGGAAGGGAGTCTAAACAGGGCTGCAGGGTTAACTCTAGGTTAGTGCAGAGGGTGAAGAAAGTCGCCCACAGTGTAAACATTCTAGAGTGCCATGGGTGACTTTATTCACCAAAAATGCTTATTATGATGGCTTCATTGTGTAGCCAATCAGCGTGTTGTTGCTAGGTTAACACCACATAGAACACTTGGCTCTCTGGGGTGGTGAGCGTTCCAGAATCCTTTGGCAGTTGGTGAGGTCAGACGATACAGGCTCGGTTTGACCTGGACTAGATGTTCTGACACCTGGACTAGATGTTCTGGCCTCGACTAGATGTTCTGACAAACTGGCCTCAGAAGTGGAGGGTTCAAGCTCCTGTGCTGAGGAGAAGGAAGCTTTAGTTCGGCAGGCTAACACAGTCTTGTTGTTCCAGTCCAAGCCCGAGCGCACGGCGGAGGAGAGCGACCGCCTCAGGAAGCTGATGCTGGAGTGGCAGTTCCAGAAGAGGCTGCAGGAGTCCAAGCAGAGCGACGAAGACGAGGAGGAGGAGGATGACGAAGATGTGGACACCATGATGATCATGCAGAGACTGGAGGCTGAGAAGAGAGCACGGGTGAGGAGAGGGGGAGGGGGTGTAGGGCTGGCGGGTGGGGGGGTGGGTAGGGCTGGGGTGGGGGGGGTAGGGCTGGGGGGCGGCGGGAGGATTGGAGGGGTAGGGCTGAGAAGAGAGCATGGGTGAGGAGAGGGGGAGGGGGTGTAGGGCTGGCGGGTGGGGGGGTGGGTAGGGCTGGGGTGGGGGGGGTAGGGCTGGGGTGGGGGGGGTAGGGCTGGGGGGCGGCGGGAGGATTGGAGGGGTAGGGCTGAGAAGAGAGCATGGGTGAGGGGGAGGGGGTGTAGGGCGGGGTTTTGTATGGCTGGGGGGAGGCAGGACGATTGGAGGGGGCGTGAGACTGAGAAGAGAGCACGGGTGAGGAAAGGGGAGGGGGTGTAGGGCTGGGGGAGGGGGGGTCAGCAGACTTCAACAATGGTAGAGTGCATAGTAAGGCTATGTGGGGGAGGGAGGTGGGTGGAGGCTGAGAAGAGCGTCACAGGTACGGCTGTAGGAGAGAAGGCTGCGTTAGGATGTTCCTCTGGAAGGTTAAAGGTTCTTACAGAACACCTGTTATTAACAATCTGATATCAGTGAACATCTGACTAAGCAGATAGACCCGTAGAAACCCTTGGAGTTTCGATAGGCTAGTCATGGACCTGGATGCGTTTGAGTCTTAAGTTTTAACGACAGATGCAGGAGTTACTGTACATTAAATTTATATTTTAGACATTTAGCAGACTCCTTTATCCAAAGCGACTTACAACAAATACATTTGTCTAAGTTAGGGAATCATCTACCCATCAGTCATCGTAAGAACAAGTAATCTATGCTAGGACCAGGGGCCATTGGCAGTCGCAATGCTTTAAAAAAAGATATATACATTTACAGTAGAGAAACTGTACTGGGGGTTAGTGGGGATGAAGAGGTCTTTAGAGGGGAGTTCTCTAAAGCACAGATCTGGGACCAGGCGTTCTTTAGGTTGGAAGCAAGGGTGAGACAGAGGAAGTTATCGTACAGTGGAAAAACTGGGAAGGCTGGGAAGGGAACTAGACTTATGAGGCAGTTAAAGACAGGATGTAGTGGGAATTCCCCCCTGAGGAACTCTGTTAGGAATGCTGCTTCTCTGTGCACCTGCCGACATGCTTACGCCATCGCTTCGCCATGCTAAGCTGAGCTGCTGGCTCCTGATTGGCTGCTGAGGTGAAAGGGGGGCGGGGGCAGGATGTCCGGGGGCCAAGCACCGCCGCTAGTGCTTGTGGCACATCACCGCCATGGAAACATTACCCTAGTATGGCCGGTTGTGATTGGTTCATTTCGCTCAACAACATGATGTCATTATGGGAATCCATGATTGGTGATTGGTTATCCTGGATTCGGCAATTAAAAAGAAAAAAGTTATATCCTATCCTAAATCAAATAAAATACCCCAAAAGTCAGTGGAGATCTCCTGGAGTTCCCTGAATGAGATGAAGAACGCATCATTTTATTCCAGATGTTTCCGTTTCGCTCTAGGCCCGCCCTGCGTGCGTCGTGTAAGTGCTCATCAGGGACGCCGGTCCTACGACAGCGGCTCCCTCCTCCGCCCAGACAATGGATCCAGGAAGCGGTCTTAACGTAGTACCAATCACAGCTCCAGTGTGAGGCATCTCTCTCAGAGGGGGGTCAAAGCCCTTGGCTGTCTGACTGTCTTATGACGCTTTTCCATTGACCAGACCGGTACGGCTCGGTACGGCACGCATTTGTATCCTACCCGTATCGTACTTTCAGAAACGCTTCTCCATTATACACAACAGACCTGGAGCGACTCGAGTGAGTCGGGACAGTAGGAGGAGTTAAGTGTCATAAGAGCACTTCACTTTAATAAGTGCCGCTATACAGCTCAATGGGGGGAAATGCGATAAGAATTATGTCAAAATGTAGCACTATCATGCGCAGATCAGCCTTAAAACATGTAACGTTAGATAAGCCCCTTTCACACATATGAGCCGTATCACAGCTGTCCTGCATCGTGCAACCAGCAGGGCAGAGCGCATAAGAACTGCCCCAATGTCGCTACTGCTAAATATAATTCCACAACTGGACACTACTTAATTTGCAATCATAGTGGAGGTATGATATATGGCAGATATATATATATACCTACAGGTGGAAAGGCTTTTTTTAAAGGCATTTTTAACAAACTCCCAGCAGAGTCAAAACATGAAATCCTGTGCTCACTACCTTTTCCAGTTGAACATAAACTAAACTATTTAAATGCTGCTATTGTTTGCGAAGTTAAAAGATCCTTACATCACACCATTTTTTTTTCAGAGGATGCGAAGTTCTAATGTAGCCTATGGAGACGTTGTAGTTGATCCCAAAGTCTGTTCAAACCCAGGCAGCGAGACCAGCAGGAAAACACAACTAGATCTTCTATAATTCTAACTGGATAGTACTTCGTTTCCAATCATAGTTAGCTAGATTACTTACTTAGCTAGATTACTTTTACTTACATTTTGTGATATAAACGCAGTGCACACACACAGAAAATGCATGTCTAGCATAGGCACAGCACATCACCATAATAGCGATTTTTTGTTATGCTTGTTGTAAATAAAAGTTATATGATGCATTGAAATGACATTAAACTAAGATAATAAGATGGTTATCATAATTTTTCAAATCTTTATTAATAAGTAGAACATATAACAGAAACAGTAAGTGACATTTTCCGAGAGTGAAATCTGTTGTGGTATTTAAAAATGATTTTTTTAAAAGAAAAAAAGATTTCCATTGACCAATCAACGGTCTGCAGTGTCACGTCACACACGGCATGGCACAAAAGTACCTATCGCTCCTAGTAGTTCCTAGTCAGGAAGGGTAGCTAAAACGGCCCGGCTCGGCCCGGCTCGGCTGGCAGTGGAGAAAGCAAAACAAACCGGGCTCACGCGGTACGGCACGGTAGTGGAAAATCCTCCCTCCCAATCCCAGCGCCACGCCTGCGAGCCAGCCAATGAGAGGGCAGCGTTGGTGGTGTGTTGACCAGAGCCTTACTGGAGAGGAATGTTACAGACTGACATCCTCTCAAGCCCCCAGAAATGTTTTCACTTTTATCTTCTCTTCCCTCCCTCCCTCCTTCCTTTTTTATTTACTCCTCCCCCTCTCTTCCTCCTCTTCCTCCTCCTCCCTCTCTCCTCCTCTTCCTCCTCCTCCTCTATCCTCCTCTCTCCTCTTCCTCCCCCCTCTCTCCTCTTCCTCCCCCCTCTCTCCTCCTCCTCCCTCTCCTCTTCCTCCCTCTCTCCTCCTCCTCCCACTCTCCTCTTCCTCCCTCTCTCCTCCTACTTGGTTTTCTTCTCCTCTATTTGGTTTCTTCTTGTCCCCTCCAGCAGCAGACTGCTGTCCCAGCAATCTCTGTTCTAGACTTGGTACGTTATAGACTTCTTTTACTTCCTCCTACTCCACTTCTTCTTCCTGTCTCTGGGCTCCACCTGTGTTTCCTGTTTCCTGTTCGTTCGTTCATTCTCGACCACCCCCCCCCCCCCTCATCTGGCCTGGGGGGCTCTGCTCTCGTCTTGTGTGTGTGTGTGTGTGTGTGTGTGGGGGGGGGGGGGGTTGTTGTTGTTCGGTGGGCGGGGTTTGGGTCATGTTTGGCCTGAAAGTAGCCAGTCACGAGACGCCCATCCTGGATGAGGAAAGCGGGCCTGTCCGTTTGTCTGTCCCCACTGGAACACTTCTGCTGGCGGAGCAGTCCCAACATGTACATACTTGTGTACTACTTAGTGTGAAGTGATGTATGGGCCTGGCCATGCGCACTGAGTAGTACGTGAGTGTGGACGTGGGAACATTGAACAGTGTCAAATCCAGGGGAGGCCAGCGGAGGTAGAAATCGGAGGACGGGCCTCATTGTAACACATGGAATGGAATGAAGGACAGTATCAAACACCTTTCATTCCAGTTTCCACACATTATAATGAGCCCGTCCTCCGATTTCTACCTCCACCAGCCTCCCCTGGTCTAACCTCTGGCAAACCCAAGACCAGATAGCCAGGCAATGTCATTGGTCAAGGCCAGAGAGCCAGACAACGTCATTGGTCAAGGCCAGAGAGCCAGACAACGTTATTGGTCAAGGCCAGAGAGCCAGACAACGTCATTGGTCCAGGCTCAGTAAAGATAATAACCCATATCGCCTCCCCAGAGACCCATGTTAAAACAACAATGAGGATAACAATAATATAAACAATGATAATACATTAAAATAAAATAAGATAAGTTGCGCTGTTGCAGCTGTTGTTTCGGGGGGGTCCATGCATGGTTCAGGCCCTCCCTCCCCGCCCCAACAGACGCTACTCGCATGAGGGCTCATCATGGTGCTGTGGTGTGTGTGTCCATCTGTACACCCGTTCCTCTCTTCCAGCTGTGTGTGTGTGTGTGTGTGTGTGTGTGTGTGTGTGTGAGTGTGTGTGCGCGCGTGTGTGCTTGTGTGCGTGCGTGTGTGTGTGTGCGCGTGTGTGCTTGTGTGCGTGCGTGTGTGTGTGTGTGAGAGAGACCACTGTGGCTCGCTGCTCAGCCTGCATGGCATGGCTCTCCTCTGCTCTGGGGAGGTATGTCTGGTCAGTGTGGAGAAGGAGGTGTCCATGTGTCCGTGTGTTGATCAGTGTGTGTGTTTATATGGTGTTTGACTTCTAGTGTTGGGGTGGAAATGACCACCAGGCCCTCTGGTTGGTGGGTTGGATGGTTAGATGGTGGGTTGGATGGTTAGTTGGTTGGTGGGTTGGTTGGGTGGTGCACAACATTCTCCTGCTCCTTCATCTGCATGTCCAGCTGTCTGTCACTCCGATGCCTGTCTGTCTGCCTGCCTGTCTGTCTGTCTGTCTCTGTCTGTCTCTCTGCCGGTCTCTCTGTCTGTCTCTCTGTCTGTCTCTCTGCCTGTCTCTCTGCCTGTCTCTTTGTCTACCTGTCTGTCTCTCTGTCTCTCTGTCTGTCTGTCTGTCTCTCTGTCTGTCTCTCTGTCTGTCTCTCTGCCTGTCTCTCTGCCTGTCTCTTTGTCTACCTGTCTGTCTCTCTGTCTCTCTGTCTGTCTGTCTGTCTCTCTGTCTGTCTCTCTGTCTGTCTCTCTGCCTGTCTCTCTGCCTGTGTCTGCCTGTCTCTCTGTCTGTCCCTCTGCCTGTCTGTCTCTCTGTCTGTCTCTCCTCTTTCATGATCCGAGCCCTGAGTTAGCCTGGGTTTAGTCTGGTTCTAGACCCTCAGTTAGCCTGGGTTTAGTCGGGTTGTAGACGCTCAGTTAGCCTGGGTTTAGGCTGGACTATGTTTCCCACATCACAGTCAGGTGTCAGTAGCAGCATGTTTCACACCTCCATGTTGAAGCAGGAACTCCCAGCATGTGTACAGGAGGGAGGTTCTGGGTCGTATGTGTGGTGCTAAACATCTTGTTTCTGTGTGTGTGTGCGTGTGTGTGCATACATACGTGTGCGTGTGTGTGTCCGTGTGTGTGCGTGCGTGTGCTTCTGCATCTGTCTGTCCGTGTGTGCGCCTGTGCGTGTGTGTTTATCTGTCTGTGTGTGCGTGCCTGTGTGCGCGTGTGTGTGTAGTTGCAGGACGAGGAGCGTCGGCGTAAGCAGCAGCTGGAGGAGATCCGCAAGCGAGAGGCAGAGGACCGGGCCAAGCAGGAGGAGGAGAGGAGATGGAGGGAGGAGGAGAGGGCCCGGAGGGAGACGGACGAGAAGGTACCCCCTTGCCCCCCCCCCCCCCCCCCCCAGGCCGACCAGCCAGGGCAGAACAGCTGGTTAAAGTCTAGTTGGGTTTGAGAAGTTCGGTTACGACAGAGAACGAATCTCCTTGGTTGGAGTCTCAGGATGTTCTGACTGGAGGTGGAGGAATATGATGCCAGGCGGAACTCAGCCGTTTCCTGTTTCAGAAACACACGCTGTTCTGGGCTATTTCCTGTTTCAGGAACACGCATGCGCTGTTGAACACGGCGGTGTTCCTGTGAACGGGCCGGTTAGTAAGTGACGGTCGAGAGTGACAGCCTGAGATGGAAGCCAGCGTGTTGTTGTAGGAGTCTTGTTGTAGGAGTCTTGTTGTAGGAGTCTTGTTGTGGGAGTCTTGTTGTGGGAGTCTTGTTGTGGGAGTCTTGTTGTGGGAGTCTTGTTGTAGGAGTCTTGTTGTGGGAGTCTTGTTGTAGGAGTCTTGTTGTAGGAGTCTTGTTGTAGGAGTCTTGTTGTAGGAGTCTTGTTGTAGGAGTCTTGTTGTAGGAGTCTTGTTGTGGGAGTCTTGTTGTGGGAGTCTTGTTGTAGGAGTCTTGTTGTAGGAGTCTTGTTGTAGGAGTCTTGTTGTAGGAGT
This sequence comes from Nansenia antarctica, assembly GCF_963989245.1. NCBI lineage: Eukaryota > Metazoa > Chordata > Actinopteri > Argentiniformes > Microstomatidae > Nansenia > Nansenia antarctica. The sequence goes on from NC_137674.1 coordinate 69,230,875, forward strand.
CTTGTTGTAGGAGTCTTGTTGTAGGAGTCTTGTTGTAGGAGTCTTGTTGTGGGAGTCTTGTTGTAGGAGTCTTGTTGTGGGAGTCTTGTTGTAGGAGTCTTGTTGTAGGAGTCTTGTTGTGGGAGTCTTGTTGTAGGAGTCTTGTTGTAGGAGTCTTGTTGTGGGAGTCTTGTTGTAGGAGTCTTGTTGTAGGAGTCTTGTTGTAGGAGTCTTGTTGTAGGAGTCTTGTTGTGGGAGTCTTGTTGTGGGAGTCTTGTTGTAGGAGTCTTGTTGTAGGAGTCTTGTTGTAGGAGTCTTGTTGTAGGAGTCTTGTTGTAGGAGTCTTGTTGTAGGAGTCTTGTTGTAGGAGTCTTGTTGTCGGAGTCTTGTTGTAGGAGTCTTGTTGTGGGAGTCTTGTTGTAGGAGTCTTGTTGTAGGAGTCTTGTTGTAGGAGTCTTGTTGTAGGAGTCTTGTTGTGGGAGTCTTGTTGTGGGAGTCTTGTTGTAGGAGTCTTGTTGTCAGAGTCTTGTTGTAGGAGTCTTGTTGTAGGAGTCTTGTTGTGGGAGTCTTGTTGTAGGAGTCTTGTTGTAGGAGTCTTGTTGTGGGAGTCTTGTTGTGGGAGTCTTGTTGTGGGAGTCTTGTTGTAGGAGTCTTGTTGTGGGAGTCTTGTTGTAGGAGTCTTGTTGTGGGAGTCTTGCTGTGGGAGTCTTGGTGTAGGAGTCTTGCTGTAGGCGTCTGGCTGTGGCGTTCTCTGTGCAGTGTGTGGGCCTGGGGTGTCACTGGGCCAGAGGGAGGGGGGCTTCTGCAGCCTTTGATGTTGTTGCCAGTCAGGCTGTTGTTGGCCATACAGGCTAGATTGATGTTGTTGCCAGTCAGGCTAGCCTCTCTGTGTGAGGGGGGATCAGACCGTCTCAGCCGGGCTGTAATCACAGCGTTACCTCCGGGATGGAAACGCAGCTAAGTGGCGTTTACCTCAGGAGCTGACAGCAGCTAGCCAACTAGCCCAAACAGCCCACCAGCAGGATGACAACACTCACACCTTCTAATCATTCTAGAATAATTACACATTCTAGAATAATTACACATTCTAGAATGATTACACATCATTTAACGGAATCTTCAGTTTGTTCTGTTCTTCAGTTGTTCAACAGTGTTGTTGTTGTTGTTGTTATAGAACATAGAATATTCTAGAAAGATGATGTCCTAGAATGACACGTTCTGACTCCAGACAGGAAGTTAGTCTTATCTTAATGATGACGCGTTGTGTGTGGTTGGGGAGAGGCCAGCCACACGTGTTGGATGTGTGTAGCGTGTGGGATGTATGTAGCGTGTTACACAGCGAAGTATGATGTAAGGTGGTGTGTTTACTGGGCTTCTGGAGTAGATGACCAGCTGGTGTTTACACAGGGGTGTGTGTGTGTGTGTGTGTGTGTGTGTGTGTGTGTGTGTGTGTGTGTGTGCGCGTGCATGTGAGCGTGCGTGTGTGTGTGTGTCTGGGTGTTGTTATTACCAGTGGTCTGGCTGTTGCTGCCCCCTCCCCCCCCACCCGTCTGTGTGTGTGACATACCAACATCACATAACCACCTCACTGTGGGACCCATCCAGTTGTGTTGTTGCCATGGTGATGTCACCCTCAGTCAGACCACTGTTAATCTGACGCCCGGAGACGACGATGATGACGACAATGATGATGATGATGATGAAGATGATGATGATGTCCAAGTGCATGTCGTCCCTGTCGTCCATGACCCCCCTCCTTGGTGTTATGTATGTTATGTCTCCCTCTGCCCCCTCCCCCCTCCCTAAAGCATGGGAGTGTTGTTGTTGTTGTCGTTGTTGTCAGTGTCAGATTTTGTTTGTTGGGAGCCATTTTGTCATTCCACCCAGCATTGCTTTGGAGCGCTGCTGGAATGTCCCTATCCCACCCTCGCTGTGGTCTGTCCAGACCCCACCAGAACACACACACACACACACATATACACACACCATCTGACCTCCACCCTATCATCATATACCCCCCCCCCCCCCACCACACACACTCTAATCCTGGGGTCTGGGTAGAGGAGCCAGAGCTAGTAAACCAGTCAGTGAGGCCTTTCAGCAGTCAGATAAATCTCTCTATCCACACACACACACACACACACACAGGAAGGAGTACTACACACGGCTGGAGGCTTAGAGTTAATCAGAGTAGACCACACTAAGAAACCAGCCAATGAGAGCAGGGTACACTGAGCAGTCAGCCAATGAGAGCAGGGTACACAAAGCAGTCGGCCAATGAGAGCAGGGCACACTGAGCAGTCAGCCAATGAGAGCAGGGTACACTGAGCCAGTCAGCCAATGAGAGCAGGGTACACTGAGCCAGTGGGCCAATAAGAGCAGGGTACACTGAGCCAGTGGGCCAATGAGAGCAGGGCACACTAACGGGTCTTTCCCCCTGTAGAGGAGGCAGGAGGAGGAGTACTACACGCGTCTGGAGGCGCAGCGCCGCCAGCACCACGACGAGGCCGAGCGCAAGCTGCTTACGCCCGACGAGCCCGGCCCCCCCGGTCTGTACAGACCCCCCCTCCCCCGGGACTACCAGCCCCCCCCCGCTCCTGCACCCGCACCCCCCCCCTCCTCCTCCTCCTCCTCCACCACCCCCCCCGCCTCCTCATCCTCCACCACTAACCCCCCACCGCCCCCCCCTCAGAGAAACACCTCCTACCTCAAAACGCAGGTGGTCTCCCCCGACACGCTGTTCACTGCCAAGTTTGTCTCCTACGCTGATGATGATGATGAGGAGGAGGAGGAGGAGCCTTCCGTCGGCCTATCAGGTCAGGTTAAGCTCTCGGCAACCAGGAAGTCGTACAGCGACCTCCCGCCCCCTGCGGCGTACAAGCCGCAGCCGCCTCTCCCCGCGCGCAAGCCCCGCCCCGTCTCGGATGGGTACTTCCTGTCCAGCTCATTCCAGCCGCCTGTTGTCAACGCCAACAGTACTGTTGCCAAGGCCACAGCAGGGCAGGCCCCTCCCACCCCCGCCAAACCCAGCTTCATCCTGTCTTCCAACTCTAAAGGTAGAGAAGGAGAGGAGGAGGAGAGGAGAGACCCCCCGAGCGCTCCCCCTCCATACCTCCATTACTCTTTCATTTATTCATTTACTCGTTCATGTTTTAGTTTTTTTTTGTATTGTGTTATTTGTTTATTTTAATTTTTTCAGTAGTGAAGTGTTCTAGCTTCCGTTTTCCCTCTTTCTATCTCTCTCTCTCTCTCTCTCTCTCTCTCTCTGTCTTTCTCTCACACTGTCTCGAAATCCACTAGATCCGTAGCTGTCAATCAAAGTAGTTGTTCGATTGTCCCGCCCCTCATCAATTGGTGTTTTTGTTGTTTTGTGTTGTAGTTTTTTATTTTATTTCCTCTCCTCTCCTCTTAGCAAATCAGATTCCGTGTTTTTATTTTGGTTTATTTGTTTGTTTGTTCAAATTTCCTGTCCTCCTGACTCCGCCCCCCCCCCCCCCCCGTTCATTATTCCTCCAATCACCGTCTTCCTAGCGAGGAACAGTGTCATTCGACCAATCAAACCCTCCCCCGCTGTCACTCCAGATCCCGTCCAATCATAGTACTGTTGGTGTTGCCGCTCTGCCCGCCCATGTGTGTCTGGTTGTGCTGTGGGGGGTGTGGCCTGTCACCCCCCACCCCGCCCCCCTGCCCCGCCCGCGGCCCCTAGGCCCATGCTTCATGGTGGTGGGCTTGGCTTTAGGGAAAGAGGCACTGGCTTCACACACACACACACACACACTCACACGCACTCCCACCGCGCTGACCCATAGATGAGCCACTCTCTCCACTCTCACACACTTGGCGAAGGGGAACAGATCTGTTGAGTGTGGCGTCATCCTTGTCTGTGGCTGTTTCAGAGGTGAAGGGTCAAACCTCTCTGACGTAAAGAGGACTGACTGTCATCAACTTCTGTAGCTTCAGCCTGTGGCGCCATCTAGTGGCCAAAGATAAAACTATCATAAGTTTAGTACACAAATCAAATCAAAGTTTATTGTTCACATGCACAGGATACAGGTTGTAAACTGTCCAATGACTAACACTGAGAGAGCGCATTGACTTGAGCAAAGATTCTATACCGTAGTATATAATGTAAAGATACATTTAGCGCTCATCAATTTAAACGTCTTAAGTGAGAACAAAAGTGTCCGATGGTTACTCGATCTGATTCCATACATTTGCCAACAAATTTCAGGACCCTCCTTTCATGACTTTTCCGAGATATGTGCGTTCTACCACCCTTACTTTTTCAAAGTCACATCAGGATAAGCTAGTATAAAGCTATTTTGCAGTTTTTCTGTGTCGGAAGCAGGCTAATTTACAAGACGGCCAACTAGTGGTCGTAGTGGAGGCTGTTAGAGGTAGAAATCGGAGGACGGGTTAAATTATAATGAACTCTTATAGTAGGTAAAATAGTAGATAAAAAAGGCACAGCTGTTCTAAATGTAGTTCTCGACGGGGTCCACTACATCAGAAGACGTTTGAGGTTTTGCTGGATGATCGTCAGGCCTCGTCACCTAGGAAACAGCCACGGACAACAGACGCCAGTGATGCACACTGTCTGACAGAATGTGTCCCTGCATGCAACATCTGCACACACACCCCTCCCCTCCCCGCCTACACACACCCCTGCCCCACACCCCCCCCACCAACCCTAGTATGAATGAGGCCGTCCAGGCCGAGATGTGTTGCATTTCTCACTCAAACTGAGGAACCAATCACTAACCTTATCCAACTTCAACCAAATACCCAGCCCCTCCCCCCCCTGCCCGCCCGCCCCAACCCCCCCCTGCAGGCATCCCTGCGCTGTATAAACTCATCCCTGCGCTTAACGAATGCTCGCACCATTCGGCTAAACATCCATGGCTTTTTACTACTTTTTACTCCTGCTCTGCTCTGCTCTCCAAGCTCATGTTTGTGTTCACTCCTGTCTGTCTGCCTGCCTGTCTGTCTGCCTGCCTGTCTGTCTGCAGTGGTGGAGCCTTCATCTGGCCACCAGACCTGGTCTAGTAGATTTGTTAGTCAGTTTAAGTTTAATCATGTTGACAACATGGTCTAGTTTCATGAAACGTAAAGAAACATAAAGGGTCCTGTGTTCAACGAAGCTCCACCAACAAACTGTCGTCTGTCTGACCCTTCCTGTCAGTCTGTCAGTCTGTCAGTCTGTCAGTCTGTCTTTTGGCTTTGTGTGTCTGTGGTCCATCTGTCTGTCTGCTGTACCTGTCGCACTCCGTCCGTCCATCTGTCACATGGTCTTCCACTGCTTACCCTCCCGTACTCAATCTCCCAGAAGGCCATGCGGTGGTTCAGGTGGCCAATCATCACCTGAACCTCTGGCCTCCCGACCTTTGACCTGAATACAAGGTGACGGATGACGGATCACTGGCAGGGTGAAAACACCAGGGCAACACAGCTCTCTGACAGGAAACCTATAGTATTATTATTTATTGATTATAACATATCCTTTGTTCTGTTTCTCAGACTGGTACATGTCCAAAAGACCAAACATCTAAAGACCACAACCAAAGGAGAGAGAGAGACCTCTGTCTGATTGTATGAATTAAATCAACATAATAATACAATTCCATTTCATAGTCATCTGGTTGATATTAACATAATAATATTAGTTCAATAGTCTGGCTGTCGTAGCCAATGAGAATCCCACGTCCTGTTCTCCTTTATCTTGGAGAACATCAGAATATCTGGGAGCCGCGGAGGTATTCGTGCCTCCCTTCCGATCGAAAGAAAAACGTTATTCATGGCACGTACAAACAGGAAGACCCGGCCGTGACTTCTCCTACGAATTCTTCAAGTCCGTCCGGAGCCAAAGTTGTAAGCTGACGCTTGGCTTCTCAGAGGACAGAGGTCACCCGTGAAGGGTCTCTGTTCTGTGGTAACCAAAGTTGCCGGAGGTTCAGGGACAGGGGAGACCGGCGGAAGGAGGAATCGGAGGACGGAGCTTGTTGTAACGCGCGGAACGGAATACGGAAGGGTGTCAAACACACGTCACTCCATTCCGCGCATGACAATGAAGCCACCTCCCCTCCTCTGATTTCTACCCCTGCCAGCCTCCCCTGGTGTACCAATCAATATCAACCTTAGTGTCTCGTAGTCCTGTTCTCCTCCAGAGTGTGTTTGGACCCTGCCAGTGAGAAGTTCTGACGCGCTTCTCACATACAAGTGTCCATGTCTGCCCTGACCCTGACCTCTGACCCGACCCTGACCTCCCCCCCCCCCGCCGTCATTCATTTCCAAACTCAGATCCTAGGACCCAACATGCATTTGGACTCTGGTTGGGCTTCCACACAGGCTCACTGTTGGAACACAACAGGCTCCGTCTCAATACCTTCACTGGCGTACTGCTCAGAGGTGGGGGGGGGGTCGGCAGGGGAGGCAGAAATAGGAGGAGGCGGGGGGCGGGGGCCTTGTGATGCCTGGAACGGTATGGACCAGAGAGTACCATGACGAGATCTTTCTCGATTGATTGATACCCCTTCCTCATTCCGTTCCATGCATTACGATGAGCCCCCCCCACCACCGTCCTCTGATGTCTACCTCCAGCCCCCCCCCAGGCCCAGGATGTTGCTCCGCTGTGGGGTACGCTGGTCTGGATGACGGACCTATAGGCCCACAGTTCTGGGCGGGTTACCAGGGAGACATGCCAGGACTCCTGGTTCTTCTCTGGTCGTTAGTCTTGGTTCCCTGAGACAGACGGACGGACGGACCAGACCGGTCTCGGTGCCGACAGACAGACAGACACACAGACACGTAAGGTGGGTCAGAGGTGGAGGTCACTGCAGGGGTCAGGGGTTACGACCTCATCCCGGCCCTAGAGGCTCTGATCAGGTCCCCCTCCTCCACCTCTGACTCCGCCCCTCCTTCCACAGACCGTAGCTTAAGGCGCGCCGCTGTGAAAACGCTCTTAACTCTGACGCTCTAACACTCTGATGCTCTAACGCCGCCTGGCTTCTCTCGTCCCTGGCTTGGGTTTGGTCTGTGGAAACACAACATGACAGAGGTTGAATGGCTGGAGAGCTGCTGGGTACAGCTGTGCATAGAACTGTGACAGGGCCACGTTATCCTACTACTATTATTATTGTTATTATTATTATTATATAATTGAGACAATTGTCACAGTGTTGTGTGTTGTACGTTTGTATTGTGTGGGAGGGTCTTCATACGCTGAAGATTTAGCTGTTAAAAGTGGGTTATAAATAAACGTTGTTAAGCTGTAGCTAAAATGCTATGATGAGCATGTTAAGTACCCAGCAGCTCTTTCACCAACATGTACTGTACTGGGTTTGACCTGTTGACCTCGTGGTTACCGTGGTAAACCTGTGTTGTACTGGATTTGACCTGTTGACATTGTGGTTACCATGGTAAACCTGTGTTGTCCTGGGTTTAACCTGTTGTTCTTGTGGTTACCATGGTAAACTTGTGTTGCTGACTAATGAATTTGCTCTTATCTCCCCGGCCGATGGTGACAGCAGGATTTAATTCGTACACTGGAAACACAGCAGGGCTTGTAGGATCAGGAGAGGTCTACAAGGACCCCAGAGACAAGTGGCCCAAAGGGTGAGGACCACCTCTCTCTCTATCTATCCATCTTTCTCTCTTTCTCCCTCTCTCTCTATCTAGCTCTCTCTCTATCTATCTCTCATTTCTGTTTCTATCTATCTCTCTCTCTCTGACATACAGTGCTCTCTTGTCTCTTTCTCTCAGCTAGGGACTGTGAGAATCTGAAGCTGTATAGAATCAAATCCATGCACTCATAGGGTGTGTGTATATACTGTATATACAGAGAGAGAGAGAGAGAGAGATATGACGTGACGGTGTTGTTGTGTCTGTGTGTCAGTGGTGGTCCAGAGCAGGAGAACACGTTAACGGGAGCGCCCCCGGAGAGCCTGACGTTTAAGGAGCGCCAGCGCCTCTTCTCCCAGGGCAAGGAGGTGTCCAACAAGGTCAAGGCCTCGCGCAAACTCATGGAGCTGGAGAACGAACTCAATACGAAATAGTACAACTGGACCGGACTGACTGACTGACTGACTGACTTATTGGACCGGACTAGACTGACTGACTGGACCGGACTAGACTGACTGACTGGACCGGACTGACAGACTGGACTGACTGACTGACTGGAGGGTCCCTCATCGGCCCGAGCACCTAGCTCCACCCCCTGACCTGAGTGATTGGTTCTGACGGTCTTCTAACTTTTGTGTTGTTTTTATTGAACCCTGGACCGTTCCGTACGATTTAAATGTATCGTTGCTAGGAGACGACCTCCTATGGCTTAACTTCTTCTTCCCTCTTAAACTATCAAAGATATATTATGATAAAGCACTGTAAAAAAATGTTTTAATTATACTAGTAAGAAAGACAACATTTTGAAAAACCACATGAAGGGGGATATATATTTTTGTTTGTAAAATGGTTCTTGGGTTAGGGATGAAGAAAAGGTTTCACTCATTTAAATTTTTTTTTTTTTTTTTTTTTTTAATAGCTTACTGTAATGTGGAATATTTTATTGTGTTATTTTATGCTCTATCTGCATTACATATTTTCCACACTTTTAATTTCTTGTTTAAATAAATGCCCAAGCGAATATACCAGACCAATCTTTTAGTTAACGACTTCCTCCTCTACTCAGTGATTTATTGAAATAGATTAATTTTGTCCATTCTGGTTTGCCATACACTGTGTTCTTCATTCCATTATAGAATGTGGGTTTATCGTTTTTGATCTGGAAGATTCTATGACTTTACTTCCACCTTTATAAACTGGTTTACTGGGTCCTAATGGAGACCTTCCTGAGTGCGTGCACATATACACACACACACTGTAAATATCTCTATCGTTCCAGACGGAATTATCACTTCTCACAAGTAGCAGACAGTCTCTCACATTTGGTGTCACTTCCAGATACAAACGGTTCAGAACTTTATTGATCAGGACATTTTATACAAGCGTGATGTAGGAAATTGATACAGCGAACTTCCTTCCTGTTGGTTCTCACTGTCAATGGAGAAGTTATCAGTTTTTTTATATTTTCTATTTCCCCCCCTTCCACTTTTTAGTATTGATTTTCTTTGTTTGAATTGAATTTAGAGTGCAGAGTTGTGTGGAATCTGACCTGTTGTATACACTACATTGCCAGTATGAGGATAAATGGAAGCTTGTGTTGATGATGAAAAATGACTTCAATTTCAGGTTAAAAAATGCAAATAAAAATCAAAAAGTAAAGAACCTTCTTTTCATAGCAGGTATTTATTTGAACCTTCCGATGTAAATGTGCTTGCACAGAACTTGTTTATTTAAAACGTAGAAGCATTCTGTTGAAATCTTGGAACAAAAATGGAATACATTTGGGACCTATACTCTAAGTAAGCAGTATTTGGGAAGTATACATTATGATTTACAGAAAGTACATAATCTCGCCAGTCTTAACCATAGATATACACAGTAGATCCCTTATTGGCCGCTTTGACGTACGCCTACGTGGTCGCCATAGTGAACCAGTCTATGTAATATCTATGGTCTTAACCTCTTATCCGCACCACTTCCTCCACTGCTTCATGTTTGTGTGAGTGACTCCATCTTGTGTAAATATTGTTTTTCAGGAGAACATGGAATCTTTACCATGCATCAACGGTGACATCATAAAACAGTTTCTGCTCTGTTAACTGAAATGACGTATACACATTAATTCATTTCCCATTTTAGGTTACAAATTCGAATCATTTAAATGGTTTCATGTTAGCCTTTTGTAAATCATTAATAAATACAGATTTTACAAAACGCCTGAAGCTGTGTACATTTTGTATAATTTATAGAATATTACCAATGTATTTCACACATTCTTAAAACAAGGTGTTAATGGTTCATCAATAACAAATATAACACCAATTCCATGATGATTTCATCTTGAGACTATAGTATATTTATTAATGGGTAAAATTATTAATAGTGTGAGGGGGAAAAAAAAAAACTACATAGTTAGAGTTAAAAATAAGTTTATGGTGCTATAGCGCCTGCTGCTGGGTTTAAAGGGTTTGGAGACGGCTAGAGGTAGCGTGGACGATGGTCCAGCACGCGTTGTTTTTTCCCCCCAACAAAAATAAGACGCGTTATGCGAGATGGAGGCAAGAATGTATTTCTTTGGGTGAAACGCCACCTTTAACGATGCATGTTATCTGGGTAGCTTAGCACAGACGGAGTAGAAAGTGAACTGCCATGTCCTATCGGCCAATCCAGTCTTTTAGGATACCCAGTCACGTTAGTTAACGTTGGGGCTTAAAACATTACTGACACACCTAATTTTTCTGGTTTTCTGCTCGAAATGACATGCCCACAGTGAATATAGAATATCTCCACAATCACAAGGGCTTTCATAATGATCTTGTTATCAAATGAAAGCGAACACCTGTGGGGTGGCTGTAGAAGTGTCAGTATCAAAATATATGTTACTGTGTCAGAGTAAATAGAGCTAGAACATTATAAAACATCTCAAAATCAGTCTCCGCCTAAAAAAACAACAGCTTTTACAGTGAATATCACCTTGGAAACCTGATGACCAAGCCCAAATCATCTAGGAATCAGTACTCCAGGGTCTTATTGTGCCGAAGTCGATGCTAGTAATGTGAGCAAATGCAACTTTGTACCTGTTTTAGTACAGGTATGCTTAGGCCATTTGGAGATATGTTGGCACCATCTGTGCCATTTGACCTTTCTCATGTATCAGATTTATTTATTTATTTTTTGGGGATTTTTTTGGGTTGGCCGACCAATAGTATGGAAATTCGGCGTTGAAACCGGACATGACACATTCTCCAGTTGGAGAAAACTGGAAGTGATTTCGGCCGTGTTTACCGTCTCGGAAACAAAATGGTGGCATCCTATAGCATGCAAAGTTCTGAAAAAAATGTGATATCGATGAAGAGAATTGATCGAGGTAAGCTCTTTATATCACTTCGGATCCACCTGTGGGTCCGTTGGATCAGAAAAGGTTAAAGCTGAGTCCAAAAAACCCCCACATAATGTCATTTACATCAATGTCATACATAAATATTTAATTACATTACTCTCATCGAACCACAGGTCAGGATGGCCGAGTGGTCTAAGGCGCTGCGTTCAGGTCGCAGTCTCTGGAGGCGTGGGTTCGAATCCCACTTCTGACAAGTTTTTTCTTTATTATTTACTTTTTTAGATAAAACCGTCTATAATTATGATTTCCAAAATCGCTACAACAGAATTAATACGTTAATTCAGAACAATTGCCACAATGACACTTTTTATTTGTATGGTTCAACATCAATACTGTATATTAACCATCAAATAGTAACACTTACATGAGAACATTTGGAACTGTAAAATAGATCCTCCGTCTGCTTTGAAAAGGTGAACTCAGGACTAAATGAGAAACAAATGCAAAACAAAATAGGCCCATAATCAACAAACCTCTCCTGTTAAACATAAAGCATGTGATAGTCAACTGTATTCTATTAAAATACAAAATAATATTTGTTTAGAATATGTTCGCTGCAAAAAAATTACATTATCACACAGTATAAACCACCACCACTCTAGAGTACAGCATTATAGCCTAGTAAAACAATATCTCAATACATTAACCCTTTTTTCCATGAACTTTCCTGAAAACGTTTAGTACTGGTGCGAATCAACAGTAGTAACTAAGGCAAACTAGTATTTAAAGGGATATCGAAGTTTGATGCTTACATTAAAGCAGAAATGTAAAAATGACTCCATGTGATTTTGACAGACCTATTTGACCCATTCTCCAAATATGCAGATGTACAGTACTTTTACTTTTTTTAAGTAAAAGGCACAAAAAAAAAGGACAGCCCACATTTTCGTATACCGTACCTATGGCTTAAAGACCAACTAAATGCATATATTATTAAATGAAGGAGATCTTACCATAGCGATATCGGAGGCATACATATTAGATACATACATCAGTATGGTTAACACCATAAAATAAAATATAAAAAACATAAAATGTGATCTATTGTACGACCATGTGTAGAAAAACAGATGTTGGGAATAATATGTTAATCCTGGACTAAGAGGATGAACAACTGTCTTCATGAGGTTGAAAAAGCGTGGGGAAAAGTCTAATTGTCAGAGATAAAAAGTTGTCTAATCTGTTCTTGGGTGGTGGTGGGTTGGAGTAGCTTTGTTGTCCTTGACGCTTCACACCTTTAGGATGAAAAACAGTGGGATGAAAATAGAGTGAAAGCTACACTTCAAACGAGTGTTACACACATCACTGTCTGTGGCACATCACTGCCACATACAGTACTGCTTATCAATAGTATGTATTTACCCCTTCTATGAAGCAGCGTTCACTGAAAGTCACCAGTAGTCATCTTTACATCTGGGCACCTGTGGGAAAAAATGTGCCGTTGAAGAAAACACCCAATTACCTTTTGATATTGCTTGTATTTCCTCGCATTTAGTTGTGAATCATTTAAACGCAATCCTACTAGGGATGGACGGTTTTTCGGTTAAACCGAAAACCGGGGTTTATAAAAATAGAAACGTTTTTTTATCAAAACCGTCTGAAACCGTTTTTTTTTTTTTTGTTTTTGTTTTTTTTTTGGGGAACAATAAAATAGAATAAGAATAAAACTGGAACATGTCACATGTTTGTCGTGTGTGAAAATAACAATGATACAGTCTGAATCTGCCGCGCAATGAGTGAGAGGTTTGGTCAGTTGTGAAGAATAACTGAGGATTAATATCTAATTGGGATTATATTTAAGGGTAACGAATCACTCTATGGGAAAGATAGTTGCCTTCAGTTATTGGTAGATAGGAAAGGTTTTTTACAATTACTCGCTTACATTTAATAAGATCATTTTCGCTGCTCTCTGTAAAGCGCATTGGGTCACTTTTGTGAGAAATGCGCTATAGAAATAAAATGTGATTTGATTTGATCAATCAATCAATCAAACTTTATTTATGTTCTATAGCACAAATCATGCATTGAATGTAACTCCAAGTGCAGTATTTACTAAACCACAATATAATAAAACAAGAGCTATACGGATCAAGAGTGTTTGTGCACAGCGCCACTGTGTGTGAAGGCGCTACTGAAAGTGATGACAGAACGCATGTCTCAGAAGATACGCGGTCTCTTAGTGACGCAAAGGTAGTTCTGTATTTATCTCTATCTGTATTAGTACATTTATTTTGAAAGCTCTATTTTGACAGCTCTACCATGGGCACTTTTATTTTGATGGGGCATTCTTTGTTGATTGACTTACGACAGTTCAGGACGAGTCAGTCTCGCGGCATGTGGTTTTTATGAAAAGCTTTAAGTATGTTCACTGCATAATTCTAAGTCTAATATTTCAGTGATTATTGAGCAGTATTCAAATATTTAAATACATTGAGCAGCAGCTGAAACTTTGTCTAAGAACCAAGATATTGAGAAAGCAGTTCATTCAATGAAGACGCTGTTCCAAGAGATGATCTTCCGTACAGGCGTGCACCCTGGATCAGCGGAGCTGGTGTGTTAAGTGTTCATGTGTTTTCATGTATGGTGTAGCTTACAAAAGTCTGCCTTTCCACTTATATTTGTGAAACTAAGTAGCCTAAATGTGTTGCGACTGTGCTTACGGTGTGTTAATGGTGTTCGACATGAGTGTATTGTAGCAGTAGGGCTCAATAATTTGAAACTAGCGCTCTTTTTTTTTTTTTTTTTTTTTTCGGTTAACCGGAAAACCCCGGTTTTACTCTCTGACGGTTTTTCGGTTTCAATAATTGGAAACCGTCCATCCCTAAATCCTACTATATCTCAACATGAATATGCTACAAATCACTCTACAACATTCTAGTACTGTGTGTGACAACATGTAATAACAACATTGTTGAGTAATCTCAGCATTACAACACAGCAGAAAATGAAAAAAATACGAAGTAGACACTCACACTGTTCCAGACGTGGTGTTTGGCAGTATCATCCTCTCCACTTCGTCCCAGTCGAAGTCCTCAGTGGTGTGATCTGTCCTCACCCTCTCCTCAGGGTCAGAAGACGACCCCTCACCTCTTTGTCCCCAGAAGCTCTCTGGTGACCTGCGACCCCGTAGTAGACCGACAGCATCGTCACTCGTCGTTTTCTCGGGTGACATTTCAGGTCTGGCTCTGTCCGTTCTCTCAGGGTTCCGTCCCGCCGGAGACTCTCTCCCGGGGCTCTGCTGGAACCGGAGTCTGAGCATGACGTCAGTGTAGTTGGCATGTCCGCCGTCAACCAGCTCTTTGGCGACATGGACGCCATCGGCCACGATGTCCACCTCCCATTGAGCCTCAGCGATATACTGCCTGAAGTACACCTGGAGGCTCTTCTGACAGATGCACTCCTGGAAGAAAACCACTGCGTCGTCCGTCCACTGCCCCCCTCCGATTGGCTTAACTCCTCTCAGGAAGCATGGGTAGGTGACCTTCGGCAGTCGGGACAGCTGTTCGGGGAGTCGTCTCAGCTCAGAGCGATCGGCGTAGGGCACGTCCACACAGTGGCCATAGTCCACCAGGTTGACCAACACCACAGTCGCGCCCACGTGTACGATCTCCGCTCGACACCATTTGTTCGTGGTGTTGGACCTCACCAGGCAGCTCGACCCGGGGAGAAGGTGAGCCTCAGGCAGCGCTGGCACCTCCTCTGGGAGGTCGTGGAGGATGGTGGACACAGTGTTCATGATGGGGAGCAGGTGTTCCAGAACCACGTAGAACTCACACGGCGTGGTGACGTTTGCTGGAATGGCCAAGTAGCCCAGATCCATATTCACTGAGGCCAGGAAGAGCCTCTGGAGATGGAGAGGCCTGTCGCCCGGGACAGACTCTCCTGATGGTTGTTGTGGTTGCTGTTGTTGTTTCTGTGATGCTATTTTCAGTTGCTGGATTAACAACCTGTTCATCATGATTTCCACCATCCACAGGTTGTCGGCATCAGAGTAAGAGACAAACATGAATTTGATGTCCTTTCCCACCATTGCTTTGAGAGTTTCGTTCATTATCTTAGAAGCCATGTCTCCTTCAGTGGGGAGACCAGGGCCATTCCATTTACACAAAACTGCCTGCACAGGAATTTGCTTGAGGTCATTACAAAGCTCTTTAATGCAGTTAGCGGGGACTTCCTCTGTAGTGCCATGATCCAGAAGGAATACTCTGCATTCTGCCTGGTCAGCAGATGCATTCTGCACAACTGCTCTGTGCCATTGGTTGTCTTTGGTTGATTTTATCAAGCACTGAAGTCCTTCTTTAACATCCTCCTCAGACATGATTTTGCATTGGCTTTTCTTTTCAACTACAAGATTTTCAAAAACGGTGAACTCTTCTGTGCTCCTGTTAACTCTCAGGTAAAGATCTCCATTCTCCAAGACGGATAAAAGTGTCCCGCACTCTGTCTGCCCCGAGCTGATACTCTGAGGTGGGATCAAGGTCTCCTTCACTGGCTCTGCTAAGGGTTCAAAGGTCATCACACAAGGTGGACAGGAAGACCTTCTGATGACTCGTCTTCTGTGATAGTACCTGCCAGTGTAGTGTTGGTGGCGACCTCTGGTCGACCTCTTGGACACTTCAGATGAGAGCTTTTCATCTTGAGCACTAATGATTATCACCCTCCCAGAGTCAGTATCTGACTGTCTCTTTTCCTCTGTGACCGCTAAAGAACTGAACTGACACGCTAGCTGTTTGATATCAGGGTCAGAAGGACTTTCAGACCAAGTCAGGGCCTCCTCATTTTCAGTCACGGCATTGCTATTGTCAGCTTGGGTTGGGTAGGCATCCTGGATTTCAATGAGAACCTCCCACCGAGACCCAAAACAAGTGCAAAATTCAACCATGAGAGGTTTTCCCATTACAGCCTCAATGAAATATGCGTCACTTTCAAAAGAGTCAGTCTTTAGCAGTGTGCATGGTATGCTTAGTCTAGGCTGGGACAAATGTTTATTTGTCAGAAAGTAAGTTTTATCCTTCCCCACAACTGCTGTATTTCCATAGTCAACAAACTCTACTCTGAACTGGCCACTAGAGGCAGTGTCTCTTACAACTGCACGGTAGAGCGCACCATCATCTTCACATTCAGCTGCTACAAGGTCATTGATCCTCCGTTGCACGGATGTGTTGTTTTCCTTGGTGTCTTTAAACAGCTCTGAGTTGAGGTCTTCCCTAATGTCCAATATGGTTTGTTCATCAGCTTGCATTTGGATAAAGAATCTGTTGACTGTGTCAATGTGTGAAACAAACCCCAGACCTCTGAATCCTGCTGATCTTGAAGTGACAGGGAGGTTTTCAAGTTGTGGCAGTTTAATGGATCCTGGAGGCCGTTTGGAGGAATTGTCTATGTCATGTTCTGCGCATCTCTGATCTATTTTTCTGTCTGTGTTTCCTTCAGATTTGACCAGTTCTCCCTTACTCTCTCTATGACATTTCTTCTGTGAAGCAGGGATACTTGAGTGTCTTCTTTTGTGTCTGATTCTGCGTTCTCCATACTGCATATTTTGATCTTTTTCGGTTTTGATTGTTTCGGTATCATGGCTGGTGTTCTTCTTCGGTTGTTGACTCGCAATTAACTGCTTGACTTTCTCATTTATGTTAACGTTTTCATTGAATAAATCAAAAGCAACAGTCCCATCCTCATTCTTTCCGACGACTACAGCTCGGAGCGGCTTGTTGAGAACAGACATCTCCAGCCACTTGTTAACCTCTGCAAAGTCTTCCTCTTTTGAGATTTGTGAGAGACCACATCTCAAGGCCTGCATGGGGGTGAACAGCAAATCTGACGATTCACTTGGAATAGACACAACATGGCTTTTTTCAACAACGTACATGTTTCCATAATCCACAAAAAACACACAGAGATGATGGGGTGAATGAACACGGTGAGCCATGCCCCTATACCATTTTCCATCATAGTATTTTGCCAGGCAAAGTTTCCCCACAAGAGCTGCAGTGTTGGCACGCAGTATTTCCTCACTTTCCGTTGTAACTTTCTCCATCAGTTCCTCAATGATTTCACTGTTTCTGTCTAGCTGGCAATACATCTCCCATGGGCTGCACACGTGTGTGACATACACCACCTCATCACTGCCACTCCTCAAGTCAAAAGAATCATAGACAAAGGTCTCCATGCAGTCACACGGCAGGAGCTGCCCAGGGCTTCCCATTTCTCTTGCAAGGCCTTTTTCCAAAAGCTTCTTGGCTGCACTGTCGTGAGCGGTGTGCAGATCAACCACATTGAATCGGCCTTTGTTTTTCACATACAAGTGACACTTAACGCTGCATGTCAGGTTAAAGGACTGGTCCAGAACATACTCCTTCAGTAGATCACACGCCTCTGGACTCCACCCACCATGGCTGCTCTCAACAGCTCTCAAGTCATAGAGACTACATCTGAACGCTTGGCATTGCAGTTCAAGGTACTCTGGCAGTATCGCTTGAAGATTGTGTATGCTTTCTTTCACAATCATACCATAGTCCACAAAGATCACTTGACGGTAGTCTTTCTGTACCCCTATAATGCAGGCCCGGTACCACCTGCCATCATCTGCTGCCTTGGCCACACAATAGGGAACCCCTGGGTGCACAGGGACTGTGTGTGTTTGATAATACCGCTGCATCTCGTCCATCAGTTTGTCCAAGTTGGGACTGTTGCTTTGCAGCTGGCACCAAAAATCTGAGGGGGAGATGATGTGAGAGCAACGGACAGACAGTTCACTTCCGATCCCGGGCATCTCTGATTTTAATTCAACAGCTGGGACCATCGTTTTTGGCGTCTTTGTGATAAAGTGTCTATTTTCAGATTCCATCACAGGCACACTGACATGGGTCTCTGATACTCCTCTTGTGCAAATTCCAGATTGTCTTTTTTGGTAGACTTTCTGTTTCGCCATTTTCTTTCCCCTTGTTTCCTGTTTAATGACCACCTTGGAGGGAGTGAATTTCCAGTAATCTGCTTGATGTGCCTTGATCAAGAGCTCTGAAATGCTCTCTGCATTTGGAGTTTCCTTCACACATATATCGACAACACATCGATCTTTCCCTACATGGACAACATGCACAAGTAGAGCTTTGTTGTACACGGCTCTTCTAAAGTAGTCAATGGCAGAGGTAGTCCAAACCTCACTCACTGGTAAAACATTCACCAGAGAGCAACTCAGTGCAAACGGTGGTTCGCTGGCAAACTTGTCTGGGAGACGCTTAATCACATTGTGTGGGACTTTTTCAGTATTTCCAAAATCAGGGAAAAATACTTCAGCCCCATTATCAATAGTGTCTATCACTACGGCTCTGTAGTAACGCATGTCCTTCTCATACATCGCACAGCACAAAGCACCGGGTTCTGGATCCTCAAGAACCTCTTCCTCCAGCTTTATTGGATTGTAATATTCTGCCATTTCGTTCATCATCTCATCAAAGTCATGACTGCGTTTGTGTGTTCTTAACCAGAAATTGGTTGGGTCCACGATGTGTTCCAGATAAGCCTCAAACACGGAATCTTCTTGCAGTTTCTCAACATGGAGGGAATTATCCAGTACCTGGGCCATTACGGTCTTGTAATACGGCAAAAATTCAAAAACTAAATCACACTTTGTACGCTCAGCGGCAGCTTGACTTAGCCCCGCCTCCACAACGGGATGGTTTTCAGCACTGAACACTGTGACAGAATAGAGATTCTGCCCTTTGTCAAAGCCTTCGATTTCAACCTCCAAAACTCCACCCAGCAACCCTTTCTTCAGCCAACTCAGCTGCTGGGTCATCACGGCTTTGTCTTGGCCATCCAGACAGGCGAGAGCACACGGGAAAGCCATGAATGGTGTGGAGAGAAAATCTGCCGGGAGGTTATGGACATTTTCAATTTTCACAGACTCACAGAACCCATAATCAACGAATAAGATAATCACTTGGGGGTCTAAAGCCTGCAAAAAGCCTCTATGCCACTTCTCATCCTTCCCCTTGACTGAGAAGAGTGAGCCCGGACCAGCCTTATCAGGCGTGTTACTGGGGTCTTCGCTCTTCGACTCACACAACAGCGCCAACTTCTCTGACATCACCTGGAGACCTTCCGCTCTACTGGTAATTTGGCAGTAGAATTTCCCAGGGGACAATGCAGCGGTTACTCTAACCTTCACTCGTTTACCGGGGGTCAGCTTAGGTTCGCATAACGAATGGTTTTTGGACAGTTTGAAAGAAAACTCCTGTCCCACAGGCTTTTCAATCAACAGGTCCACGACAGGTTCATTGCTCTGTTTGAGAGGTGCTTCTGTCAGCATTCTGACCAGCAGAAGGAACGTGTCTGTGTCTACATGCTTTCCAAATTGCAGTCTGGAAAGGTCCCTGTTGATGTCATGGGCTTCGAGTATGAGGACTTGAGACAGAAGGGCCTGGATATGTCCTTTAACATTGCTTCCAATTAAGGACGAGAAGTACTTCTCAGACAGGGAATCCCAGTGGTCTCGCAATGGTAACACATTGGCAAAGAATCCACAAACTATCTTCGGGGGGAGCATAAACAGCTGATCCAGGGCAGGGGCCACGTGACAGATGTCAACACTCAGGACATTTCCGTGGTCGATGAGGAACACGTCACACAAACCTTCCTGTTTGTTTTGAACCTTTCCTCTGTACCAGCGGCTGGACAAGACATCCTCCACCAGACAGAGCTCCCCTACCTCCACAGCAGCCTTGGTCTTCACTGCATTCTGTATTTCCATCTGCAACATGCTGTAGTCCAGTTCACATGTTGTGAGGTATTGGCCCTGGAAATGTACCAGAGTATCTTCAGGGTTGCAGTCCACATGGGTTAACGTCAGTTCCACAGGCCACAGAGCACACGGCCCAGACAGGCGGAACTCCTCCTTAGAACTAGAAAGAACAAATAGTTTTTGTTTATTTGAAGATGAGAATATTTCTTGAAAACCCCACAATTTATTGTGTTGTCTATATGGATATTGCTTTCATCTCGCATGTTACTATTAGTGTTGAAAGAGATTTGGCACACTTTTTCTGTTAAAGCCACACTGCAGAATCTGTTTCCCACTAGGGGCAAAAGTAAGTAGAACAGTGTCTCTGAAGATACAGCTCCTTGGACAAAAATATGCTCTTCTGACATCTCTCCGAGCTCTCCAAGTTTCAACTTATGCTTCTAATTTGACTGACTAGATCAAACGAAGCCTCACTACTTCTACCTACCAGAACTAGAATCAAGAGTCCTCTAGCTCACCAACTGCCAAAGAGTTCTGGAACACTCACCACCTAGAGTGCCAAGTGTTCCATGTGGTATTTACCTAGCAACAACACTCTGATTGGTGAAGAAAGCGTTTCTCTAGCTCATCCAGGGGCCGAGCTAACTAGCGCTAGCTAGTTAACTAGTTAGCACTAGTTAGCTAAATCCCCTGCACCTCCCTGCACCCCCCGACGAAGACCGTGTGTCTTTACGTCACTCAGAGGCCGAGCTGTGGTGTTTTGAATATCGGCCCATTCATTGTCTATGGGATTTTTTGTCCGCTAAACGGGGCATTGTGGGTAAACCGTATGCCGTAATCTTCCGTCTGACAATAGCAACGCGAGTTGGAACGAGCCGCACGTTTTGACACCTCATGTCTACCTAGTGCCAAAACTGTGGGACGAGTAGCCAGGGCAAATTTAGCTATAATAATATGTACAATACTAATAGTGTGCCTTGCATCCTGTTTTGATTCAGCCACTAATTGATTCAGACAGTCCACTTTGATTCAGGCTGCGCAGAAAGGCAGTGAGTTATTATGACCGGAGAACAGAAAAAAAGCTGATTGAAGCTAGATTTAGGCCGCTTCCAGACCTACATTTCGTTACGATTTAGGGCGTAGTTAGTTACAATATGTTACAATGTTGCAATTAACCTCGTCGTTTGTGTTCGCACTGCAATCGAGACTGAATCGCTCTCAACAGGCTTTCAAAACAGTTTTGTGATTGGTCCGAATTTAGCGGGACATTTGGATTTCCTCTCTCTCTTCGCCCGTCGCCGGTCCCTTTAATCCCATACGTATCCTAATCGAAAATGCAACATCAGCGACGACTGTGGGTTATTGCATTTACTGCTGTTATATGGTTCATGTTCTTATACCAGTGCTCAGTATAGAGTATTTTAAATGAACATTCGTAATGTAGTCTCTGATGTTTATGGTCAATTAAATCAGCCTATTTTGTGAAACAAATAATGTTCCCGCTAATGGGTTAACCGAGCATTCTCGCACCTAACGTGCAAGCACCTAGCTTCGAACTATTTATAGCAATATGCGCGGGGCAAAAATAATCTATTGCCTCTAAAATCACCACGAACAGAACGGCGGAGGTACGGGTAAACAGAGCTCATGTTGGTGTCCTCAAAGGTAAGAGTTGGTTTTCTTTAACTCAACTGATAGCATTACCTTGCTGTTGTTGTTTACCGAATGCTCCATCTGACTGTCACACTGTGATTTTACTTGTGTAAACAGTTAATTAGGGCTGCCACAAACGATTATTTTCATAGTCGACTAGTCACCGATTATTTTAACGATTAGTCGACTAATCGGATCATAAATTACAGCTTATCACACAATTACGCAATCGCTCTAATTTAGCTAGCATCTTCTAAATCAGCTTCTAAATTTAGCTTGAAGTTAGTTGTTGTTGTAGGCATGTGCTAACTAAAAATAAAGACACACTCAAAAATAGATATTTTAATGAACTTTGCAGATTTATTTCTGGCATCACTTGCATGTAATGTAATGTAAAGAGTAGTAGAGAGTGCAAACTGCTGAGTAAAATGAGGTAGGCTAGGCACTAGGCAACCAAAAGAATACAAAAACAAAAATAAATACTTGTACAGAGTACAAAAGTTTTGCTTTGCTTCACTCATCTCTGGCATCAAACATACATTTTAAATGTATTGAATAGTGCTGCAAAATAAAATGAGGTAGGCACTAAGGCAACTAAAAAAGAGCAATTATCCACAAAAAGAAATGTTTGTAGAGAAAAGGTTTGGTCTCAATCAAATAACATAACAAAAAAAGTGCAGGAGACTGAGCAAAGAAAGTGTTTCTCTCCTGTGTGGACTATTCATTCATAGCGAGGAAAGTCAGCATTTCCACATGTTCTGGAGAGAGGCTTGCTCTCTTTTGAGAGCAGATGTTCCCTGCTGCAGAGAAGATCCTCTCGGATGGGGTGGAGGTTGCAGGGATGCACAGAAAAGATTTTGCCAGCTTTGATAGTGTGGGGAAACGCCCCTAATGTGCGTTATTTTGGCAGGCGAGATGCCAAACTTTTCTACCACCTCCTCCTACAGCACATAACGTAAAATAATGTAAGAAGGCTTTTAACGTAACGATATCGTTAGCCAATAACAAGCTAACTAGCTTAGCGAGACGAGCCATCGTCTTCCTCGTCATCTGCCACAACGTGCTTCCTTTTTAGATGCTCGCGCATCATTTCTCCGTTTGTTTTTCCGGGGACGTCACGTGTGCCCCGGATGACCGACACTGCGCATGTACATCAAAGACACTGGGAGACGCTAGCCAGTGGCAGCTTCAGGGAAGAAAAACGAATGCTTATCGCTTATTTCAGCTCCAAAAAAACATGCGACGACGTCGATTACCAAATATGTCGGCGACGATTTTGGTAATCGAAGTCGTCGCGACTAGTCGACTAATCGTGGCAGCCCTACAGTTAATGAGTAACGTTAGCCGGTTTTGTGCGTGTACTCTCATGTAGGCCTACTTCGTATTGATCTTTTTGTGTGTGTCATGCGCGTTCCGCATGTTCCGCTGCAGCTGTAGGATATATTGGTATTTGATCACCTTCTATATAAAATCACCTGCTCGGCTTTAATGACTTAACCGCTATTTAAGAAATTATAATTGTTGCCACCCTCTAGTTTTTGGTGAAATTACGTCTTTGTTCGCTCCGCACGCGAAAAATTACCGCTCCGCCACTAATGTGAAAAATCCTGGAGGAAACACTGCTAACTAGACAGGTACAATCCTGCAAGCACACTAATAAATAAAAAGTCACCTGTGGTCTGTTTCTTAGCAACAGCTTATAGGCTACATTAAAATGTACATGTTCATGGTGTAAACCAAAGGGGAGGTGTTACATTTATAGGCTACCTTTTAGAATAGAGTTATGTTACATTAGCTTAAATGACAAACCCTAACCCATTCATAATTGAAATAAAACCATACATTTGCTTTTAATCTTCAGTAATTTGGTATTTCTTTATAAGTACAAAGTAATTAGAGATAGCCTATTGTAATCAGATAGTGATGCTGTTACAGTTTATGAACAGTCTCTATTACACTTGTGGAATAACAACCACTCAGCTCCCTTACTGTGCAATATCTAAGGAATGTAGGGATGCACCAAATGTTCGGCAGCCAAAGTTATTCGGCCAAAAATAGCACATTTGGTGTTCGGCCGAATGTATGAAAAGGCAGAATGTTCACCGAATACAAGACTGTGAATGAGATGAGCATTAGGTGATGATTGCCTACTGCCAAGTCATATAATTACAGCAAACATGTAGGCAGTTTGGCATCTGTTCTCTTAACAACGAGAGGCACATTCCGATATTATGGGTGTGTTCTCACTAGAACATTTGCTTCACTTGAAACGGAGTTTAGGATAAAATTTGCTTTGCTCTGCGTCGTTTGGAGCGGTGAGAACGCGCATTCGAAGTCGCTCCCGCAGCAAACAACCAACGGATGCTCCGCTTGAAAAGGGTGGTGTAACAACTCAATAAAAACGCTTTACATGTGTAATTAATGTTACTGCACAGGCATAAAACAGACAAAATCCAGTGCAGCTATCATAGACAATAGTTTAATTCAGGGCATGACTTTTGAGAATATTCAACTTACATTAGGTTTTCTGAAGTCAGTCTGGGCAACATTGTTGTGGCAAGAGGCTGATTCCTGAAATGTAATTGAACACACTTCATTAAAATGCCAATATATCATACTATCCCATGTGGCTTAATATTCAGAGCAGAGGTCCATTCCTAGAGGGCAGGGACATACGCATACGCATATTCAGCATTGTATAGAATGGAATGGAACGAGGAATGGTACTGCAGGGTTCGACATTAACGGTTGCCCTATTGCCCAGGGCAAGTAAAAGAAAATAGCGGTACGCTATTGCGGGCTGCCGCTGTCTGCCTTGGCTGAACCTCTCTGCCTGTTGGGAATGACGTCATTAGACGTAGCTTTTAGTTTGTTCATTCGAAACATGGTGGAAGGCTCGCAGCCAAAGTTAGCTAAATTAGATTATGAGAAAGATAATAGACGCAGAAACATATCCATGGGTGGAGAATGATACCACAATACCAGCTATGTACTGCACTGTCTGCAGACAATTCCCGGGCATGTGAACTAGGGGTGGGACAAAATATTGATCTGGCAGTTGCGCGCTGCAAAAACTGAAACGTCAAACTCTGCAGTGTAGTATCCTACAGATACAGAAACGTAGGTGCCTCATTGACCACTGTTGTATGTAGCTGCTATTAGGGCTGGGACGACGCGTCGACGTAATCGACTACGTCAATACGTCGACTTGCGTAATGTGCGTCGGTGCGTCGCAAATAAACAACATGGCTGCGACCAGTGGAAACATGGAGGAGGCTACTAGCTAATGTTACACAAGCAATGTAGCTCACCACAGTTTGTATGTCTTGTCTTCTGGTGTTAGTAACGTTAGCTATGTAGCTGGCTAGCTACGGTAGCCTATTGTCATTGTGGTGATCGCACCTACGTTATCTAGCTTGTAGCTCGCATGCTACGTTAGCATCAATTTAGCTAATCATAACATAGCAGCGTTTCTAACTGCAATAGCGGCACTGCGCCGACGTGGTGGCGGGGGCGCTGTTTTGCAAATAAGTTAGCTTTCGTTTTTGCTAGTGAAATAATTGATAGTATGTTGACTGCTCAAGGAGAATACATATTTGAAAGTACAGAATGCCTGAGAGCCTTATATTGCATTATATTATATTATATTTTAAATGGTCATCTGGTGCCTGAATATTGTGTTTTCCTTTACATAAATAATGACATTTCCACCATAAATTGATGCAGAAAGGGCACAAATTGGTGCATATCAATTCACCAGAATGCAAGAAATTAAGTGTTTGATGTTTAAGGACCCCCAGACAGCCCCGCTTCATGGGCCCCCCCGATGTCAAACACCACTGGTACCACCTCCGCCTAATTTTGAGACAGGAAAAACCCTGATGGCCATGTTGGCATTCAAGTTGGCTAAACATAGCAGTGATTGGGCCTGTGTCTGGGGCTGTTTGACAGAGGCAGTTACAGTAGTAGTAGTAGCAGGTCGCCGAATTAAAGGTGTCTGTGTTTAATCGCAGGCCCACAGACAGCCCCCATTTAAGCTGATCATTTAAAAGGGCGGCCGTCTGAGTAATGTGCATGTCACACGCTGCTTTGTTTTATAAGAGCAGCAGCTATTACCCAGAGTGCTTTATAAAGACACTGTTAAACAGAGAGAGACAATACAGCCATTATTTTGGGGGAAATTAAGTGATACATTAATCGAACAGTAAAAAAAATAACCGTTAGACTAACCGCTAAATTAGTCGTTAGAGTAATCGACTAACCGAAAAAATAATCGCTAGATTAATCGTTAGAAAAATTGTCGTTAGGGACAGCCCTAGCCGCTATGCGTCTGACTGTCTATCGTCTAACGAGGCTGAAAAGGCCCCATCACCCCAGGTCCGGAGCTGGGTCCTGGTGGTCTTGAGGGTGGTTTGGTCATCAGACCTGAGGCAACGGGAGGGGGTGTGGAGGGGGACGAGGTCGGCAAGGTAGGAGGGGGCCAGATTGTTGATGGCTTTGTCAGTGGTGAGTAGGATTTTGAATTGGATCCTGTATTTGACCGGGCTGGTATTTGTCCAGGTTTGGAGGACAGGGGTGATGTGGTCACGGCGGCGAGTGGAGGTGAGCAGACGGGCAGCAGAGTTCTGGACGTATGGAATTTGTTTAGGATGTTATTAGGCAAACCGTAGAGCAGGGGTCACCAACTACATTTGTCCAAGGGCCAGAATTTCGAAGCATACACTGTGGGGGCCGGACTTATATTTATTTATTTTATTTAGGCATAATTAGCATATTATTGTTTAATATTTTCACTTTCTTTCAAAATGTATGTTATTAATGGCTTATTATCAGTGTTAACAGACTCCTGACACCTATACTGCAGCTAGCCACCAGGGGGCGATCAAGATATTTTGGCTTCACTTTGTTATTACACATTGTAATCATTTTCAGTTATCAATCATGCAAAATGTCACTCTCAAAAAACCTGAAGCGTAAAATTCACGTGGAAAACCGCAGCTTTAATGAGGAATGGACTGACAAGTACGCATTCATCTTGCCAACATTTAGTAAAGCAAAACCTTTATGCCTCATCTGCACTGAAACGGTAGCTGTTGAAAAACGATACAATCTTCGCCGTTACAATTATACAAGGCATGCAGCTTTCAGAGAATCATACCCTGAGAAGTCATATCCTGAGACCCGTCGCAGAAAAATTGCAAGCTTAAAAGCTGGATATGGACATGCCAGTGGAATTATTAGCAGAACGTTATCTGAACGAGAGGGCAACTAGTGCATCTCTCCCGGCTGTCTGGGTTCTACAAGCATAACACGCCATTTACCTCATCCATTTTTTGACTGAGAAGTTAGTTGTTATTTAAGTCACTATAATGTGGATGTGAAAAAATAGGCTATAACACGAAATGTTAAACAAGAGCATGTGGAAGAAAAAAAACATTAAATGTTAAATGAGATCTATGAGTGTCCCCTCATTTTTGCATGCGAATAGGCGCTACGTCTGCCGCATTCCATTTAAAAGATGGGAATTAGTTTCAGCTTTGCTACTATACTTTACTATTATATACTAGTATACTATACGGCTATTTAGATGCAAGGTTGCAGCTTTGTGAATGAGTTAGGTCTGAATCGTCCTGCATTGGAAGAACTATATATGCTATGGCCGCGTTCGTAAATTCGCTCTGAGAGAGTCAGAGCGTCCATGTGACTGCCTCTAGTCCAATCAAATTACTTGGTTCCATGACGACGTTGAATCCAGTGTGCGCATCGACGAATTTACGAACGCGCCCTATATGTTCTAAACGGTATTTCCGTCCTCACATTTTCTGAATTCATTAATATTTAAAAAACATAAATATTCCACGGGCCCGATGGGAAGCTTTGGTGGGCCGCATTCATCCCGCGGGCCACCTGTTGGTGACCCATGCCGTAGAGGATGCTGTTGCAGTAGTCGAGTCGGGAAGTTATGAAGGCGTCCTTGATGATGTAATCGCCTATGTAACACTCTATGACAGGGGTCGGCAACCTATGGCACGCGTGCCAAGCAATAAGTGCGAGAATGGGAGAATGTTTTTATTGTATTTTATGTTGGCCGCGTTCGTAAATTCGCGCACACTTGGTTCAACGTCATAATGGGACCACGTAATTTGATTGGACTAGAGGCAGTCTCGGGGACGCTCCGGCGCTCTCAGGGCGAATTTACGAATGCAGCCCTAGTCTCTCATCCACTCCACGAGAGCCGTATTCTGGCGCAGAAGTAAAATTCTGAATTCGATTCGATACAAGTGTTACTGTTAAGCACACATAACAATATAATAATAATATATAATAAGTGGGGTTTTGTGTCCCAGAAAGACCGTGCTGAATGTGTCCTATGTCACGAAAATTTTGTTTGCCGAACTTCAAGCGTTAAACGGCATTATGAGACCAAACATCAGAAGTCGTTCAAGGATGAAACAGACAAGGCCGAATCAATAAGACGTGCTGTGTCAAGGTATGGGAAGCAGGCCAGCACCTTTAAAGTAGTGCTGTCCCAAACGACTATTTTTCTAACGATTAATCTAGCGATTATTTTATCGATTGGTCGATTAGTCTAACGACTAATTTATCGATACGTCTAACGATAATTTTTGGACTGTTCGGGAAAAAAAAAGAAAAAAAACAAAACGTATTTGTCTCCACCTCACTGCTATAGCTAACGTTACTCTCGCTGCTATGTTATGATTAGCTAAATTGATGCTAACGTAGCATGCGAGCTACGAGCTAGATAACGTACAGTAGGTGCTCGCACCACAATGACAATAGGCTACCGTAGCTAGCCAGCTACATAGCTAACGTTACTAACACCAGAAGACAAGACATACGAACTGTGGTGAGCTACATTGCTTGTGTAACATTAGCTAGTAGCTATCCATTTTTCACTCATACACTTAATTGTCTCGCCTGGTAAAATAAAGGTAAAAAAAAAAAACGCCATTTTGTTTATTTACGACTAACCGACGCATATTACGCAAACCGACGTATTGACGTAGTCGGTGACGTCGATGACGTCGACTAATCGTAACAGCCCTACTTTAAAGCATTTGCCACTGCTAAAAATCACGCAACTGAAGCAAGCTTTCGCATTGCTCATTGCTCATTGCATTGCGAAACGTGGAAAGCCATTCACTGATGGAGAATATATTAAGGAGGCTTTCCTCTGTAGCTCAGATGTTTTGTTTGAAGGCTTATCAAACAAAGACACAATAAAATCAAGAATAAGACATCCCAGTGTCAGCCAGAAGTGTGGAACGAAGAATAGGAGAAATGGCAGAAAACGTGAAAGCGCAGCAGACCGCTGGTTTGAAAGATGCGACGGTGTTTAGCCTGTAGATGTGAATGACATGCCATGTTACTTAAAGTGACCAAGTACCACCCCCAGATAATGGAGTTGAGCAAAGGTTACAGGGCCAGGGATCACATTGATTGTTAGGACTGTTTACATGGCTTTGCATACATAGCTCTTTGCAACCCCAAAAAAATGTTTGTTGTGGTTGGAATAAAAGAATAAAATGTAAGTAACAACCAAATAATTATATAAATATAAATTATAATTCATACAAGTAAGACCCTTGTATAATCACCATCCAGTTAGGCCTACTTATTAAAATGATAACCATAGGGAGCGCAGTTAGCAGCATTGCAACTTTGGTAGAAATTGAGCGCTCCAATTTGCTTAAAGTTGTGCTACGCATCACAACGTTTAGTTGTCTTAGATGTTATGTTGGTCATTTTGTTCAAGTTTCAGTTAGTTGACTGTTAGGCCTGTTTATTTAGCATACATGGCTTTGCATACATAGCACTTTGCTGAAAATTGTTGTTCATGTTGTGGAATAAAATTGCAGATCAGTTGGTCTGTTTGGTTTGGTTTGATGTCGAGTCATAATTAATGTTGATATTGTGGTTGGCACACTGACTAACAAGAACATTTTAAAATGGCACTTCATATCAAAAAGGTTGCCTACCCCTGCTCTATGACAAACAACGCCATTGGTTGATGGGAGTGCAGTGGCTGGTTTGGGTTCTAGAGTGACACAGATCTTCCTTGGTCCTCCTGGGGTTAGTTCATATTAGTAACATCTGCTGGCACGGGGTAATGGTTTATTACATGTTAATGAACATGTTAATTTAGTCGCAACAAGGACAATATTCAAGCGCTCAGGCTATGCCACAACCCCTGGTATCCATTCGCAAACTTTGTTTGAGAAAGCTGATAAAGTAGCATGTTATCTATTTAAAATGTGACAAACAATGTCAAACGAAATGCAACGTCATAGATTCTAAATGCACCTCGCTGCTGCTGAATATTAATGCACCCATTGATACTTTGCACTCCGTGCCAGATAGTGCAAACAATGTGTTAACGTTTCTTTGTCTCAAGTGATGTCAAGGAATTGTGCATATGGGTCATTCTACAGAAACGGTGGCATTTGGTAGAGATGCTCCGATCTGATCGGCGCCGATCGATTTTGATGGTTGATGGTCTTGATCGGTTTTGAGTTCTCAAAACGGCCGATCAAACACGGCCGATCAGTTTAGAGAAATGGCGTCGCCAGTCTGGCAATATTACACAGTGTCGGAAAGAGACAACAAATATGCAGTTTGTAATGTCTGCTCAAAAGAAATACCTCGCGGAGGAACGCACGCAAGGTCTTTCAATACCACGAATATCATACGGCATTTGAAGGCTCGTCACACCAAGGAATTTAACGAGTTTGATAAATTGGCGAGCACTAAGGCCAGAGAGAAAGAGTCGTCGAAAGAACGTTCGACGCCACTCACTCAGCTAACTGTTACAGAGACATTGAAACGACAGCAACCATACGGCAACAACAACAAGAAACGAAAAGAAATAAATGCGAAAGTAATGGAATCCATATGCCTTGATCAGCAGCCCCTGTTTGTTGTGGAAGACGCCGGGTTCAAACGCCTTGTTTCCTGCCTGGATCCACGCTATACGCTGCCGGGGCGAAAATATTTCAAATGCCGTATGATATTCGTGGTATTGAAAGTCCTTGCGTGCTGCTTAATCAGAAGTAAGGTTTGAGTCTGAAATCTCCTTAGGTGCAATGTTTTGTTTTTTTGTTTTATTGATTATTGCTGACTTGCTGTCTTATCTCCTCCTAAATATGACTTGAAACTGATTGACTTGAAACAGTATTTTATATTTGGCTATAGCCTATGCAGTTTAGTTTGGGTATGTTTATTGTTCCTCAGGAAAGCTACAGTATAAGCTCCAAGTTCTCTAAGAGCCTCTAGTTCCTCTCAATCGAGTGGAATGTTGCACATTTGATGTGACAGTGTACATTTTATTTATTATGATTTTTATTTTCACATTTTATTTGTTTTTCCTGAAGTAAGCTACAGGTGGTTGTGAATTCAATAAAACAGATGGTTGTCAATTCGTGATACTTTCTCATCTCCTAATTTCATTTGAATACTTAATATACAATGTCAATGGTGTTAAGAATAATTAAAAACATAAATAATGCTACACAATAAATAGAATGCTTCAATTGCCATTTTCGACGCTGTGATCGGTGATATCGGATCGGCAGATCACTGATTCCAGTGATCAGTGATCGGCACCAAACGGAGCATCTCTAGCATTTGGAATTGCAAATATATTTTTACTTAATCAAAAATGTGTGTACAATAATAATTAACCTCTTATTTTAGATTTTTTTTAATACATTCACTCAAACCAGGAGGAGTAGTAACGGCAATGACAATTTACAGAACAAATGGGTTTTTACTAAATGGCCACTGCAGTACCTTAAGCCACATGTCTTTCAATCATATCAAAATCATTCAAATATCAAATTTAATCAATATCTTTTTATTTTTTTCCCCTTCGTATGAAATGAGTAACACCAGTGACATATTTAAAAGCCTTGTGTAGAATTTAACACATACATCGTCAAATCTATAACAAATGAAGAGACAGCAGACTGACCATGTGCATATGTTGATCACATGTCCTCCAATGACCTCTTGAACCAAAAAGTACTTCTAAAAGTTATTTCATTTCTTTGAAAATAAAAGTTTTGTGAGGCAGTAACACCAATGACATGAAATGGCGTGACCACTCTTACCATTATATTATTTATAATATTTAGTTGGTGTTTCAGCTTTTTAGGTTTTCTATTCCATAAATGTGACATTTGTGTTTATTTCATGACATTTAAAGTAGGAAAAAAAAATTAAAAAAATAACTCAAAATATGGTTCTAAACTTCAATACATGGTCAGAGTGACAAGCAAATTGCTTGCACTTGGTATTTTATATAAATTATAAAAAAACAAGAATTGCTCATTACATGACTCAAATATACTGTATGTTATTATGATAAGAACAATGTATATTTATCTAAAACATATATTACATGTGATCATTACGTTTATTTAAAGTATTTTGATTGCTGCAAAGGTGAGAGACAGGAATGCCACTGTTTCTGTAGAATGACCCATATACGTTATTCATATCTTGCAGTAAGTTCTATAGTATCTTGAAGTTGAAGTTTGTATGTAAACTTGAAGTTGTATGTAAATGTTCCATTGGTTTATTATATGGTACTCTGGTAATTAAATTATGAAGCTACTCTTCCAATTAATGAGACAACTGAAAATATATTTTAATAAGTAAAATGCATAGTTTAATATTATCAGTATGTATAGCATAATGATACTGCTGGCTACTCTGTAGCCTCTTTTCTAAATAGGACAGACATCAGTCTTCACATAGATACAATAGACATCTATAGTCCTTTAAACATTTTAACTCCTGCTTTCTGGGCAGTTCGGCCTTTTGGCACTTTATTTTGTATGAATGATGGCAGGCACACGTGGACAAGTTGCAGTCAGTGTGTGTGTGTATGTTAGAGACGAGTAAGAAAGATGTAGGCTTTTTGCCTTTATAGTGGTATCTTTTCTTCAGTTAACACAGATATTGTGATGTATTGTTGATGAATTGTCTTACAATGTATTGAATATCGCAGAATCCCTGTATCGTGATACCATCTGGGGGCAAAATATTGTAGGGAAATAGTGCAGGGAAAGTAAAAATGTTGATGGGGCAAGTAGATTTGAGAAGTACTTGACCTGCAGGTCAAGTCTGAAACAACCTTAACGTCGAACCCTGTACTGTACTGTGTGTTTGACACCACTCCTCATTCCATTCATTACAATGAGCCCGTCCGACGATTTCTACCTCCACCAGCCTCCCCTCATTATATGTAATGTACTGAGTGGGATACACAGAGGAGTGTATGACAGTTCAATAACATTTTTGCTCTCAAACTTTCCTCTCACAAAACATAGTTAATAATACCTAAAATATGGTAACATCACAATGATAATAATACTATATTAATACACTCAACTCTGAATTTCCAATAAAATATAGTATCTAGCCGTATAGCATGCAAAGCAAAGAGCTTCCATCACGCCAACTGGCCAAAAACATCTGCTGATGAGATGTTAATGCAGATTAAGATTAAGGTAACCTATTTCTTACCTAACTGTGTAGGCTCACACTTTGTAGAGGTCCGGGACCCTCATATCACCTGGGCAGTTAACCTATAAGGAGAGAAAGTTTCTGGCTATTTACAAAGAAAACGAACTACTTCCTGTGGGGAAAAAACACACACAAACACACACACCTACAGCCCCCACCACACACACAACAATAAAGTGATTCTGCCGTGGTGGAGCTGGCTATGACAGCAAGACAGTAACGCTTTGGTTTGAATAGAAGTATCTCCACCTCTTCACACATCCAATGTTCAGCTCATAGTCTGCATAAGGACATAATGACCCAGCAAAAATGGAAAATATGATGAAGACATTCCCATGGAAACGGGACAAACCTCTATATTATATTGTTATATAACTGTAGTCAGTAGCTTGCTAGATACATTAAACAATCCATGCCAAGAATGTCACTCAAGTGTAAAATACGTGTAAATTGTAGCGAATATCTGCACCTTCAGCTAGCCAACTGACTCGACAGGTAGCATAGGTGATGATGGATAGATGGACTGTCACCGAATCGATATTATTCAAATACTTATGGAATCAATTACTTATATCAATGACTTATTGTTCAATTACTTAAGGAATATAATATATATTATATAATACAAACCTGGTAACAAAGGCCGCGTTCGTAAATGAGCTCTGAGAGCGCCGGAGAGTCCACGTGTCTGCCTCTGGTCTAGATAACCTGCTCACGTGTCTGCTGAGCTAGCCAGCTAGCAGCTCGTATGGTAATTGCACTGTTCGAAAAATAAAGGAAGTCATGATCAAACAAATAGCTAATTCAGTGACAGATAAGGTGTTTGTTTACATATCCTTAGTTTGTATAGGTATGTAGTGTGTGAGTATATCTATAAAAAATACCGTATTATTCCAGAACACAGAAGAATAGTTCGTCCAACGTCTGTGTATAACAGGAGACAATTGGGTTGCCAGATGGGATCAACAATTCCAGCCTAACTACAGTCTAAGAATAGCTAAATCCACCAAAAACCAGCCCAAAACCTAGATTGTCAGAAAACCGCTATTTACTATTGGGTAGGAGGCCTGTATGTCTGTTGCCAATGATATTTGTAAAATAAAATGTGATCAAAAGTAACCCATTCGTCGGGAATACGCCCCATCTGGCAACCCTGGGTCAAATAATTGACTGCCTTTTGGCGACGCATGCGCACTGGCGCACCAGTTATGTGCACCCCTGCTTATATATATTTATTTGAATCCTGTTCTTTTACCAACTGCGAAGACAACAATATAGTAAGGTAGTTACTTTAGCTAGCTAAAGATATTGCCCAACCAAAATCAGGTTCAGTCTGAGCGTCTCTTCAGTCTCGTAAAACTGCAATGGCAGACGGCAAAGCGACAGGAGCTCGACAACATATTGATGAATGATTAAAGATTCATTTATTAATGAGTCTGTCAGTGTTCTGATGCTATAACAGATTGTAATTTAAGAAGATGAATGACTGAATCAAGTACCGCATACGACGAGCTGATTGCCTCTGATTGTAAGAGGTCGTAATAGTTGTATTAGTAAATGATCACTGATAAAAAAGATGTTGGTGAGTGAAGCAGGAGCTGAGCTGTACCCAGGATTTCCCGTAAGGTAAGAGGAAAGGGCGTGGGGACGCCGGGCCTGCTGGCCAGGTTATGAATCGAACATAACAAACCTGTCAATAGACCACATGTTTCTGGCTATTTACAAAGAAAACGAACTACTTCCTGTGGGGAAAAAACACACACAAACACACACACCTACAGCCCCCACCACACACACAACAATAAAGTGATTCTGCCGTGGTGGAGCTGGCTATGACAGCAAGACAGTAACGCTTTGGTTTGAATAGAAGTATCTCCACCTCTTCACACATTCAATGTTCAGCTCATAGCATGAGGACATCATGACCCAGCAAAAATGGAAAATATGATGAAGACATTCCCATGGAAACGGGACAAACCTCTATATTATATTGTTATATACCTGTAGTCTGTAGCTTGCTAGATACATTAAACAATCCATGCCAAGAATGTCACTCAAGTGTAAAATACGTGTAAATTGTAGCGAATATCTGCACCTTCAGCTAGCCAACTGACTCGACAGGTAGCATAGGTGATGATGGATAGATGGACTGTCACCGAATCGATATTATTCAAATACTTATGGAATCAATTACATATATCAATTACTTATTGTTCAATTACTTAAGGAATATAATATATATTATATAATACAAACCTGGTAACAAAAGGCCACGTTCGTAAATGAGCTCTGAGAGCGCCGGAGAGTCCACGTGTCTGCCTCTGGTCTAGATAACCTGCTCACGTGTCTGCTGAGCTAGCCAGCTAGCAGCTCGTATGGTAATTGCACTGTTCGAAAAATAAAGGAAGTCATGATCAAACAAATAGCTAATTCAGTGACAGATAAGGTGTTTGTTTACATATCCTTAGTTTGTATAGGTATGTAGTGTGTGAGTATATCTATAAAAAAATACCGTATTATTCCAGAACACAGAAGAATAGTTTGTCCAACGTCTGTGTGTGTAACAGGAGCCGCGACCTGCAAGTAGTTCAATCGGGTTCAATTGGGTTCAACCTGCAAGTTCAATTGGGTTGCCAGATGGGATCAACAATTCCAGCCTAACTACAGTCTAAGAATAGCTAAATCCACCAAAAACCAGCCCAAAACCTAGATTGTCAGAAAACCGCTATTTACTATTGGGTAGGTGCCCATTGGGTTGGAGGCCTGTATGTCTGTTGCCAGTGATATTTGTAAAATAAAATGTGATCAAAAGTAACCCATTCGTCGGGAATACGCCCCATCTGGCAACCCTGGGTCAAATAATTGACTGCCTTTTGGCGACGCATGCGCACTGGCGCACCAGTTATGTGCACCCCTGCTCATATATATTTATTTGAATCCTGTTCTTTTACCAACTGCTAAGACAACAATATAGTAAGGTAGTTACTTTAGCTAGCTAAAGATATTGCCCCCCCCCCCCCCAAAAAAAAATGAGGTTCAGTCTGAGCGTCTCTTCAGTCTCGTGAAACTGCAATGGCAGACGGCAAAGCGACAGGAGCTCGACAACATATTGATGAATGATTAAAGATTCATTTATTCATGAGTCTGTCAGTGTTCTGATGCTATAAAAGATTGTAATTTAAGAAGATGAATGACTGAATCAAGTACCGCATACGACGAGCTGATTGCCTCTGATTGTAAGAGGTCGTAATAGTTGTATTAGTAAATGATCACTGATAAAAAGATGTTGGTGAGTGAAGCAGGAGCTGAGCTGTACCCAGGATTTCCCGTAAGGTAAGAGGAAAGGGCGTGGGGACGCCGGGCCTGCTGGCCAGGTTATGAATCGAACATAACAAACCTGTCAATAGACCACATGCAGCACATTTACCTACAGCTGTTATTTGGGGAATCTACATGGTGAAATGCATTCTTAGACATGTCTACGTCGTCATGATTACAAAGATGCCACTTGAAATGCATAAAATCAAAGTTCATTCGTGTCTTACACACACAGGTTCGCCTGGTATTGACTGCCTGTAGCCAGGTCATGAATGGTCCCAGTATTAAGATGATCCTGTTCTTTTACCAACTGCCAAGACAACAATATAGTTACTTTACTATCTAAAGGTATTGGGCCCCCAAATCATTTTACAACTTGTTTAGCTATTAAGTTCCGACGTTTCTGTCGAAGTAGTATCTAAGGTAGGGTGGCCATTTCCTTCACATCAAAAAGGAGGACACTTTACATACACAGAGACACGCAAGCCGATATTTGTTTGGTATGATCCCGTTTTTTATTTTAATGTGTTTTTCTGGTCACAGACTGGTTAGAGACTGGTAAGAGGCAGGTATGAGTCACAGTTGGGGCCTCAGCATGGTGGACAGCAAAACTGAAACACAGTTGAAACACAACTCATGCTGTATAAAGGCTAAAGCCGGACGAATGGCCACCCTAATCTACGGGTATCTATGGTAACTCCATAGATAGCGAAGAGAAGTAAAAACGTCAGATCAGATATAACGGGGTTGTTTTTATAAACTGGACACATTTTTGGAATATATATGGTTACTTTCTCGCCTTCATTTCTCAAACTTCATACAATGACGTGTTAACACCTGTAGAGCCAAAATTACAGCTTTTAGCCAATGGAGGTTTAAAATTGAGGATTTAACATCCCCGCTCCAGGACCTGCCGGTGCAATATGTATTCTGGGATGCAGCATGCATAGCCTACTGCAGTGTAAACGGTCGGCTGGTACTGGCATACTTATTATGAATTTAGTAGGCAGTATGCAGTATATACTCATTGAGTATGCTAGTATGCCATTCCGAACACAGCCATAGTCGGTGATTTAATTCAATAAACTTCTGCTTTTAACAAATTGCGCTGCACAGCCGTGCTCCTGGTTGCTGTAAGCGCCGAAGAGAGACGCAGAGTGGCCGAGCTTACCAGCCCCAGCAAGGCGAGATGATGGCTTCTTAGTTAATGATTGATCAACTGAACCTACTCCCCCTCCTCTGTAAATATGATAAATGAATCCCTAGGCAATCACGGCGTGACGTCGGCCTCAAGCCACATCACAGGTTTAATGAGGAGCAGGAGGAGGCCGTGAGAGTTTCATTGTCAGGTCCGAGGAGAGAAAGAAAGCAACTCTTACTTTTTTATACTAGGCCTATTATTGATGAGCTATACGGGTTTCCTGATCTTATTCCAGGAGAAAATGGCAAAACAACGACGTTTCAGTGTGGATGGTTCTCTGCTCTTGTGAGATTTGGGGGTTCTAATTGATGAGGATGCTAGCATCAAATGGACACCAAATAATGTGTAATAGTTCTTGCACATGTTATTAATATTTTTATTTTTTGCTTGTTATTAATATCTTGCATCTAACATGCCAATGAAACGGAGTACTGGTAGCCCCATCAGGGACGGACCGTTTCTTCAACTCCATCCTCCGTCAACCAAGAAGTTGTGCACCGCCTCGCACGACCTGGTCC
The DNA here is from genome assembly GCF_963989245.1 of Nansenia antarctica. Lineage (NCBI taxonomy): Eukaryota > Metazoa > Chordata > Actinopteri > Argentiniformes > Microstomatidae > Nansenia > Nansenia antarctica. The sequence continues at coordinate 69,268,854 of NC_137674.1, forward strand.
ACACCGTCTTGTGCGACCAGAAGCTGCACCGTGACTTCCATGGACACTCTCTCTCAAAGTTTGACGAGGAAGATGATTCGGGTATAAAATCAGGTGAAGGATAACCTGAGATTGGAATTGTAAATTATCGTCCTCGGAATAGCCTACCTGCATTGTAACGGTCATGGTGTAATGATCGCCACCAGTTGTTTGAGAGAAACGTTTTAATACGTGTCACTAGAAAAAGGAAGGGTTGAAATTTAAGGGTTGAAATTAAAACCACCAAAAAGACCGTGTATTTTGACCAGACAAAATGCTGTAGGCCTATCCTTAATCTAGATTCTCTTATTCTTTCTTTTCTCCTACCACACATTTTAGTAAAACATCTTTACTCATGAAAAGGTTTATATAAATATGGCTTTGAGAACCTTTTGTCTGCTCTGTTTTGATGAGTATAGAAAACCCTGTTGGTTTATTCTGTCATGGTTCATTTACCCAACTACCCATCTGGAAACTAACATGGCTCTGCTGCTCTGCTCAAACAGACAGGTCACTCACTCACTCACTCACTCACTCACTTTCACTCTCACTCTCACTCTCACTCTCTCTCTCTCTCTCTCTCTCTCTCTCTCTCTCTCTCCCATACTTCTTTAACCATCACTGTATATATCTCTCTCTGTCTCTGTCTCTCTCTCCCTCCCTCCCTTCCTCTCTCTCTCCTACAGAAGCCGAGGACAGCAATGAGACGCCATCATCAGAGGAGGACCCAGACCTTCTAGAGTATTCCAAAGATCTGACCTTCAAACAGACGTCTCCCAGGAAGAGCATCACTCAGATCATCAAGGACAAGAAGAAACAGACGCAGCTGACCCTTCAATGGTACACACTACCTTTAGTGACACACACACACACACACACACACACACACACACACACACACACACACACACACACACACACTTGGCCACTCCAAAAACAAAACATGGCATTATTTATTATGATGCTCTAAAGAAATCTATCAACAACCCTCTCGTTATACTTAATTTTTTACCGTCGTATATGTTGTTTGCTTTGTTTCTTGTTTCTTGTTACGTCACATTACACCAGTGTAAGAAAGTCAAATTCTTAAGCTTAATTTCCTGACATTGCAGCACAAGACAATAAAGCAATAGGCATAATTCAAGATAAAAAAGGGACAATAGTGAAGGACATAAGTGACAAATATGGCAGGATAACATTTGCAGACAATAAGGCAATAGGCATAACTCAAGATTTTAAAATTGTGACTCAAGTGGTCTACAGTGCACACATATTATACCCATGTCAGCATGGGTTCGAATCCGGCCCATGCCCTCTCTCCCTTCTTCTCCTTACTTTCCTGTCTGTCTTCACTGTATCTGTCCAATAAAATGAAAAATATGAGTGGGACTGCCCCACTCAGGAAAAAATAACTTAAAAAACATAAAAAAATAATAAAACAACAAAACATCAGATGTCTGTTTGCGTCCCGTAGGCTGGAGGAGAACTACATTGTGTGTGAGGGGGTGTGCCTGCCACGCTGCATCCTGTACGCCCACTACTTGGACTTCTGCAGGAAGGAGAAGCTGGACCCCGCCTGCGCCGCCACGTTTGGGAAGGTGTGTACGCGCAGGATTAAGATTAAGAAAAAAATATGAATTAAGATTATGATTACGATCACTTTGTTGCCCATTATCATGAGGTAACGGAAACACACACACATGCGTAATGTACATGCATAAATGCAGTTTATGGTTGCAGTCACCATTTAAGCGAGGGGGGTGCAGTCTGACAGGGTCTGATGGAGGGGACTGAACACACTGTCTTATTCCCGTTGCACATCAGACAATCCGGCAGAAATTCCCTCTTCTGACCACCAGGAGGCTTGGCACCAGAGGCCACTCAAAGTAAGACATCACGATCCCTGATCATACCTGAATGTAAACATTCTAGAATTAGAACATTAGCCATTAACATGTCAGCCAATTTGTCTCAATACCATTTACCTATATTTCCCGGCCTCCGACAGGTATCATTACTATGGGATTGGCATCAAAGAGAGCAGCGCTTATTACCACTCTGTCTACTCAGGAAAGGGCCTGACGAGGTGAGGCTGGTGGAGGTAGAAATCCGAGGACGGGCCCATTGTAATGCATGGAATAGAATGAGGAATATGATGCTGTATTAAACTCACCTGTTTGATTCCATTCCTCGTTTCATGGATGCCCATGTGTATTCACTGAGAGCTGTGTGTGATCGATCCCACAGCATGGAACTGTGAATAGGGTGAATTTGGTTAATGTGGGACATTGAGTAATGTGGGACATTGGTTAATGTGGGACATTGAGTAATCTGGGACATTGAGCAATGTGGGACATTGAGTAATGTGGAACATTGGGTAATCTGGGACATTGAGTAATGTGGGACGTTGGTTAATGTGGGACATTGAGTATTGTGGGACATTGGTTAATGTGGGACGTTGGTTAATGTGGGACGTTGGTTAATGTGGGACATTGAGTATTGTGGGACATTGGTTAATGTGGGACATTGGGTAATCTGGGACATTAGGTAGATTAATGTCCCACATTACCTGAATTCACCCTACAATCTTCCATGATTGTCATTGGATTTAATCTCAGATTTCTCCTTTGATTGTAGATTTTCAGGGAGCAAACTCAAGAATGAGGTAAGTTTTACCAGCTAAGACAATTATATTGATTTATTTCGTTTTCTAAGATATTTTTCTAGACATGAATCATCATATCTGTATAACATGTCTGTGAGATATTCCTGCTTGTTCATATTCTGTATGTTACAGGGAGGGTTCACACGGAAATATTCCCTCAGTTCCAAAACGGGAACGCTGTTACCAGAGTTCCCCTGTGCTCAGCACCTGGTGCTGCAAGGCTCTGTCTCCAAGGACAAGGTCTGGTGCATTCCATTCCATTTACATTTACATTTACATTTACATTACATTACATTACATGACATTTGCATTACATTGACTTTACATTACATTTACATTTACATTACATTCACATTTACATTTACACAACATTTACATTTACATTTATATTACATTTACATTCATATTCACATTCACATTCACATTTACTTTACATTTACATGACATTTAAATTACATTTACATTTACATTGACATTACATTTACATTTATATTTACATTTACATTACATTTATATGTACATTTACATTTACACAACATTTCCATTTATATTACATTTACATTACATTTCAGACATTTAGCAAATGCCCTTTTTTACAACAAGTACAAGTAAGTGAATCATCTATCCATCAGTCATTATAAGAAAAAACAAATCTATGCTAGGACCTGGGGCCATTGGCAGTCACAATGCAGTCGTAATCACAATGGAAGAATTACTTTAAAAAATAAAAAATAAAAAGTATTATACACAAAGACATTATTAGTATAAGCATTATTATACATTAAGGCCCACACACGCACGGACGCACACTCATACACACACACAGACACTAACACACACACACACACACACACACACACACACACACACACACACACACACATGATCGTACTAACTGTACATTGTTATGAATAATCTTGACATTATTTAATCTAGGTGGACACACTCATCATGATGTATAAAACACATTGTCAGTGCATCCTGGACAACGCCATCAATGTCAACTTCCAAGAGGTATACTTACCCTGAACCCTGACACTGCAAAGTCAGCTTTCAAAAACAATAAAATGGGGCAAAATGAACTGCCAAAAGAAGAGGAACATTTCACTTGCTATTCTTAAAATAAGTATAAAAAAAAAATAAGTAAAAAAAACAAGCATATATTGCCTTGATTTAAGATATTTAATGTTACTTAGATTTACTTTTTGCAGTGCACGTACCACTAGGTTGTACACTGACACTACTGTACCTTTCACCCCAGTCACACTGCTAGACACACCTGGGAATTCAGCAGCAATTTCTAGGAAAACCTTGGCATGAACCAGACTCTCGGTTCTCTGTTTCCTGTGTTCTAGATCCAGAACTTCCTGCTACATTTCTGGCAGGGCATGCCAGACCACCTGCTGCCCCTGCTGGAGAACCCCATCATAGTGGACATCTTCTGTGTGTGTGACTCCATACTCTACAAGGTTGGGCTTATCACTAGAAAACATCTTCTGTGTGTGTGACTCCATACTCTACAAGGTTGGGCTTATCACTAGAAAACATCTTCTGTGTGTGTGACTCCATACTCTAAAAGGTTGGGCTTATCACTAGAAAACATCTTCTGTGTTTGTGACTCCATACTCTACAAGGTTGGGCTTATCACTAGAAAACATCTTCTGTGTGTGTGATTCTATACTGTACACGGTAGGGCTTGTCTACATCTAGACATCTTCTGTGTGTGTGACAGAGCAGAGTCCTCATGTGTTGTTGTTGTTGTTGTTGTTGTTGTTGTTGTTGTTGTTGTTGTTGTGGATAGACAGTAATCTATTCATTCTGTGTCCTGTTCAGGTTTTGACAGACGTCTTAATTCCTGCCACCATGCAGGAGATGCCTGACAGGTAAAGTATTCATAATAATATTTTCTTTACTTGTAATTGTTTATATTTAGCACAGCCTATCACCTGTTTTAATATTTGTTATGAAGCCATTTGTTCTGTTATGTGTGACATAAGCGCTGTCACTGCTGACAACATCTGACAATCTGAACAATATGGCCGATTCCCTTTTCTACCCCACTCGCTTTGGAGCCAAGGCCTCTGATCAGAGCCACAAGCCATAGTGGTTGAAATCTTCCCCAATGAAATGGGACAACCCTTCAAGACCCTGATACGTCATCAGTAGTATCATAGAAAAGCATTGACGCTTGAGATTCATTCACAACTTACGCTATCAATCGATCAAACAAGTCATCAAATAAAAAAGAACAATGCTTCATTATCAGACCATGACAGAATAACGGCGCTCTGACCTGCATGAAACCTGTGCTCCTATCCTGCCAGTCTGCACTGATATAGGACAACAGTGCAACAACTTCGCGGCTGAACTTTAGTTAAATTTACGGCGTCATATGCCATCAAAGGGAAACATGGAAAAACGCATGACTTAAAGGGAGCGCAGATTTATTTTTATGACGTTCCGGAATCCGATGTGATAGGAACGCTGGAGAAACAGCCGCTGTCCACTGCATTAGTTAACTACATGTCCTTGATGAGTCTCCCGCTCACTGCTCTCCATCAAAAATGGCACATCCATCAATTACATAATAAAAACTGCTTGGATTAGATTGCGGGTTGTTTTGGTATAATAAGTGCTGCTATACAACTATAGCGTCATATACCATCAAGGGGGGAAAATTCGCGCCTATCATGCACATATCAGCCTAATGTTAGATAACTTTACATTAAATATGTCTACCATCATGCGTTGTCAAACGCCACAGGTAATCATTTATTTCTAAATAAACGATGATTGTACATCTCTGAAATGTGAATCGCGCACCGATGTATTTCTATGGGGAAGGCTGTGCTTGACGCTTCCATTGGACTGACGCCGGGGCAGAGGAACAGGGTGACTGTCACCCTGTGACAAATGCGCAGATATGACTGCTCCGGTGTCTTGCTTTGGTAGTCTAATGGAAGTACCCAGGTACCAGTCCTTTACTGCTAAACCCGAGCGCGCTGGACTGTGGAACTTTCTATGTTAAGCATAGGCACAGCACCTCGGCATAACAGCGATTTTTTTGTTATGCTTGTTGTAAAGAAAAGGTCTATAATGCATTGAAATGACATTAGTAGGTGTCATATGCCATCAGACATGGAAATATGTCATATGCGCGACTGTCATGCCTGTAACGTTAGGCACAGCACCTCGGCATAAAAGCGATTTTCTTTTTGTTATGCTTGTTATACTGTAAAGAAAAGGTCTATAATGCATTGAAATGACATTAAACTAAGGTAATAAGATGGTTATCCTAATTTTTCTGATCTTTATTAATAAGTAATTACAGAAAAAGTAAATGACATTTGTGTCTGTGTTCCGGATTAACTAGAGCGAAATAACATTTCTGTAGATGATTCGCAATGCATGCCGGAGGGTAGGGTCATGGCTCTGAATCAAACATGCACCCCGAATATCTCTAAACGAAGCCGTGGATAGCCCTCCCCCTTACCCCTAGCCCTCGATGAAAAATGAATTGGGTCACCACTACCCTAAACGTGAACGCACAAAACGGAGCCGAAGGGCTCAAAACGGAGGCGGAGGGGTGAATTGGGATCGGGCCTATGTGTGTCTCCAGTGTGTGTCTATGTGTGTCTCCAGTGTGTGTCTCCAGTCTCATGGCAGATATCTGACCCCTGTATGACCCCTGTGTGTCTCCAGTCTCATGGCAGATATCTGACCCCTGTATGACCCCTGTATGTCTCCAGTCTCATGGCAGATATCTGACCCCTGTATGACGCCTGTATGTCTCCAGTCTCCTGGCAGATATCCGTAACTTCGCTAAGCACTGGGAGCACTGGATACTGTCCTCATTGGAACATCTCCCAGAATGCCTTGCAGAGAAGAAACTTCCCATTGCACGGCGATTTGTGTCCTCCCTGAAACGTCAGACCTCCTTCCTACACCTGGCCCAGGTAAAACACTGACTACACCTAGCCCAGGTAAAACACTGACTACACCTATCCCAGGTAAAACACTGACTACACCTAGCCCAGGTAAAACACTGACTACACCTGGCCCAGGTAAAACACTGACTACACCTAGCCCAGGTAAAACACTGACTACACCTGGCCCAGGTAAAACACTGATTAACCATAAATAACCATATTTTTCATTATTATATTATTTTTAATTGTTTTTAATTGTATTTTAATCTGTTTTGGTGATGTTGTTTTGGTCCACCAGATCGCCCGTCCGGCGCTGTTCGACCAGAGCGTGGTGAACTCCATGGTGGTAGACATCGACAAGGTGGACCTGAACAGCATCGGGTCCCAGGCCCTGCTCACACTCTCCACCGGGGACCAGGACTCTGACCTCTACTCTGAATGTAAGACAGACCCTCATTAAAATATGGTTTATATCGAGTCAAGTCAAAGTTTATACATATATAATAGTATTATAACCATTGATAACCATATTCCTTATGACACGTGACCAGGGGAGTTATTCCATCAACATCGCTGAAGGAAAATCTAGGCTTATTTTGTTAAATTTCATGAGACTTAAGCCTGGATTTTCCTTTAGTGACGTTGGGGACCCCCTCTTGTCCCAGACCTCAACTCCGAATGTGAGACAGATACAAGAACACTCACCACCTAGATTGTTCCAAGTGGTCTATGTGGTATCTACCTAGCAACAACACTTTGATTGGCTACAAAATTAAGCAACATAATGTATGTATTTTGGTGAATTAAGTCACCCTTGACACAAAAACAATGAAATGCTGACAGTTTGGATGACTTCATTCACCCTCGGCACTGAATGAGTTATCAAAATATGGTTTATATCAAGTCAAGTCAAAGAGTTTTGGTCATATGCACAGGATACAGTTGTACATTGTACAATGAAAAGCTTCCGACTACTCGACAGTGACGTAAGGATTGAAATAAAATGAACTAAACATTTTATTGCGACATTAAAATAAAAACATGGCTACAGTATATGTGAATTCCTGGTTATAGGCTTTTGAATGATGTTATTTCCTGTAATCACTGTAAATCGTCTTTATAATTTACTTAGTGTTGTAAAGATAACAGTTAACAAACCCAATTAACCAAAACCAAACAGTCCTCTCAGTCAACCAAACAATGTTCCTGTGTTCCAGATGATTCCATCACGGTGTTCCAGCAGCTGAAGGACCTCCTGAAGAAGAACGCTACGGTAGAGGCCTTCATCGAGTGGCTGGACACTGTGGTGGAGCAGAAGGTCATCAAGGTAGGCTGCTGCTGCTGCTGCTGTTGCTGCTGTGGTGCTGCTGCTGCTGTGGTGCTGCTGCTGCTGTGGTGCTGTGGTGCTGCTGCTGCTGTGGTGCTGCTGCTGCTGTGGTGCTGTGGTGCTGCTGCTGCTGTGGTGCTGCTGTGGTGCTGCTGCTGCTGTGGTGCTGCTGTGGTGCTGTGGTGCTGCTGTGGTGCTGCTGTGGTGCTGCTGCTGCTGTGGTGCTGTGGTGCTGCTGCTGTGGTGCTGCTGCTGCTGTGGTGCTGCTGTGGTGCTGCTGCTGCTGTGGTGCTGTGGTGCTGCTGTGCTGCTGTGGTGCTGCTGTGCTGCTGTGGTGCTGCTGTGGTGCTGCTGTGGTGCTGCTGCTGCTGTGGTGCTGCTGCTGCTGTGGTGCTGCTGCTGCTGTGGTGCTGTGGTGGTGCTGCTGCTGTGGTGCTGCTGCTGCTGTGGTGCTGTGGTGCTGTGGTGCTGCTGCTGCTGCTGTGGTGCTGCCGTGGTGGTGGTTGTTGTTGTTTATGTTGTTGTTGTGGTGGTGGTTGTTGTTGTTGTTGTTCTGGTGGTTGTGTGGTTGCTGTGGTTGTTGTTGAATGACCTCTCTCTCTCCACCCCCACCCCCCTCTCTCACTCTCCCCTCTCTCTCTCTCTCTCTCTCTCTCTCTCTCATCCCTCTCTCTTCTCTCTCTCTCTTTCTCTCTCTTTCTCTCTTCTCTCTCTCATCTCTCCCTCTCTTATCTCTCCCTCTCTCCCTCTCCCCCCCCTCCTTTCCTCTCTCCCTCTCTCTCTTCTCTCCAGCCTGGTAAGCAGAATGGACGCTCTATAAAGAAGAGAGCCCAGGACTTCCTGTTGAAGTGGAGTTTCTTCGGAGCGAGGGTCATGCACAACCTCACGCTGAACAACGCTGCTAGCTTCGGTAAGAAAAGACCTCATCACCTACAAGTTTTTTCTGCTTTATTGGGATAGAGACAGTAGAGATTGACAGGAAGGTTGAGAGAGAGAGAGAGAGAGAGAGAGAGAGAGAGAGATAAATAGAGACAGTAGAGATTGAACATCTCTATCACGACGACTGCCAATGGCCCCTGACCAACGTCACTGAGGGTGGAGGGGGGGGGGGGGGGGGGTTGTACATCAGCCACTCAGGTCCTTCTGTCCAGCTCTGACCACAACGCCACACTGAGTCATAAACGCTAATGGCCCCCGGCCCCCATGTAAACACAACACTATCTGTGTGGCGCGTGCTGTGTGTGTGTGTGTGTGTGTGTGTGTGTGTGTGTGTGTGTGTGTGTGTGTGTGTGTGTGGAGAGACAGACCATTCCTCTCCTCCCTCTCTCCCTCTCCTCTCTCATCTCCCTTCTCTTCTCTCCCCTGTCCTCTCCTCTCTCTTGTCATCTCATCTCCTCTTCTCTCCTCTCTCCTGTCATCTCATCTCCTCTTCTCTTCACTCCTCTCTCCTCTCCCCTCCTCTCTTCTCCTCTCCCACCCCTCCTCTCCTCTCCCAGCCCTCCTCTCTCCTCTCCTCTCCCACCCCTCTTCTCCTCTCCTCTCATGTGACCACACAGACCAAATGACACATAAAACTCACAAACATTGTCTTTAGAACTTTAGAACATTTTATTTTTTTAAATATACAGTTTACATAAAACTCACAAACATTGTCTTTAGAACTTTCCAAACATTTCCAAACATTGTCTTTTTTTTATATATACAGTTGCCTTCATTTTCTCTTGCACTTTGACTGCCAATGGCACTTGTTCTTACGGAAGGTTTTTACTGACGATGACTATTGTATAGTTGATTCACTTACTTAAACAAATGTACTGATTGTATATCACTTTTGGATGAAAGATCATAAGCACTTATGATAGGTGGCCACTACTCTGGGAGCTGTGTCAGCTGTCAGCTGTGTGTGTGTCAGGTTGGTAGAGGCTGCCTATTGTGACATGACTTTAACATGTTGGACCTATGGAAAAATAAACTATGAAATGTTTTCTTTTCAGCTGTGGAAAAAATATGATGTTGAGATCAGGAGCATTGGAGCACTTTGAGCTGCAACATTTGCAGGAAAAGCACTATACAAATAAAAGTTATTATTATTATTATTATTATTATTATCAAGTTGTGTGTGTGTGCGTGCATGTATTGCATGTGTGTGTGCGCATGTGTGTGTGTGTGTGTGTGTGTGTGTGTGTGTGTGTGTGTGTGTGTGTGTGTGTGTGTGTGTGTGTGTGTGCAGGGTCGTTCCACCTGATCCGTATGCTGTTGGATGAGTACATCCTGTTGGCCATAGAAACGCAGTTCAACAACGACAAGGAACAAGACCTGCAGATGCTGCTGGACAAGTACATGAGGAACGCAGGTACCACACACATGTTTTTATTTTATTTTATTGGACAGGTATAGTGAAGACAGACAGGAGAGTAAGGGCGAGAGGGCATGTCAACAGGGCATGGACTGGATTCGAACCCATACTATTATTAAAGATATATCAAATATTAGTATTATAACTTATTACTCTTAATTTACTTTGAACTATTACTGAATTCATGTGTTTATTAGTAATGCTTTTATTACTATGCTGTTTTTGATTATGGAAGAAGAAAATAAATCAACTAGTAACTGAAGGTTGAAGGAGCATGGACAGTTGTTGTCGTTGTTGTTGTTTTTACCTAATTTTAATTACAGTTTTGTATTTTCAAATACAAGGAAATAGACAATCATGGGGAGATTCAGAATGAACAGATTTAATGAAAACAAACTAAAGATAAAAGAGTTAGAGGGGAGGACAAGAGAAAGAAGGATGATTGGTTCATGAAGGTGTGATGTCATCATCTCCAGATGCCAGCAAGGCAGCGTTCACGGCCTCTCCTAGTTCCTGTTTCCTGGCCAATCGAAACAAGCCCAGCGTCGCCATGGCCAATGACCTGTCTGTGAAGAACGAGTCGATGACGGAACACGCCTACATGAGCCTCTCATCCAATCATCAGGGATTAGGCGGAGCCAACTTGGCCGTCTACCAGCAGGCGGATGCAGACGGGTTCACCATGACAGGTGCTAAGATGTCTGTCAGGTTGACAGGTGTTAAGATGTCCCCTAGGTTCACTATGTCAGGTGCTAAGATGTCTGTCAGGTGTTAAGATGTCCCCTAGGTTCACTATGTCAGGTGCTAAGATGTCTGTCAGGTTCATTATGACAGGTGCTAAGATATCTGTCAGGTTCATTATGACAGGTGCTAAGATGTCTGTCAGGTTCATTATGACAGGTGCTAATATATCTGTCAGGTTCATTATGTCAGGTGCTAAGATGTCTGTCAGGTGTTAAGATGTCTGTCAGGTTCACTATGTCAGGTGCTAAGATGTCCGCCAAGTGTCATGGTGTGAATTAAAGCCAGTGGCTGTGTGCCGTCTGTTTTCTACGCTCTTTCTATTGGCTTAATGAAGGCCAAGTTTGACGTGTTGGTCCGCCAGACTTTTCACACATTTGTGACACGTTCTAATGCTTTGGTCTTCGGGATCTGATCTAATGATCAGACTTTTCTTTAGAAAAATGTAACTACATTTCAGAGTTGTTGAAAGTCAATGACACATCGCTAGTCAACTAACACAGCTTGTTTTGTGAGCCTGCTCAGTTGGTAGAGCATGGCGCTAACAACACGTTGTGGCTAACCACAGGTTGTGGGTTCATTTCCCGCTGGGACCATATGTACTGAAATGTATGCACTCACTGCAATGTAAAGCCTGGTACACACATAAAGATAATTTTGGCCCAATTTCCCCTCTTCCGACCAAGGGCAGCAAACGCCCGATTATCGGATGGCTCTAAAAATTATCCTACAAGATTATCCTGTGGTAAATTTCTCCCGACAATCTGCTCGGAAAATGGTCGGGGCCGACGATCGTAAATATTAAATGTATTCAATATTTACGATCAAAAATCCTCCTCAACTCGCGGGTCCGATTGTGACGTGGAATGGAATGTAGCCAATCAATAAGTTGACTGACGCGTCTTCTTCTTTTCGTTCTTCAGAACTTTATTTGACCTGTCGCATGGCTGCCTCATACAAGTGATGGACAGATCTTTGTATGTGGTGTGCTGTATTGGGAATATCGGAGCACACCACACACAATACGATCAAAACTGTTCAATCCATGATTTTTTATCTTCATGTGTGGGGTCTCTCTCAGATAAAAAATCTGTTAACCACTCCGTCCTGGACTACCACAGCTCCATCACACACTTCACTAGGTGGTGTGAGGACAACCATCTCCACCTCAATGTGAGTAAAACTAAATAAATCATCATTGGTCCCCCCACACCACAGTGCCCAATTATCATCAACACCCAAGCAGTTGAAATGGTCGACAGTTTTAAATACCTCAGAATTACACTGGACAATAAACGTAGTTTCAACCAACACACCACCGATATCTTTAAAAGGAGCCAACAAAGATTATCTGTCATCCGCAAACTTAAAGGACTGTATGTTCCCCCCCCCTTCTACTACTGTACCAGAGCATTATCCAGCCCATCCTCATGTACTGTTCCTCCTGCTTCTTCAACATGCTCACAGTCATCAACCGGGCCAAACTCACACGCATCACCAACACTGCTGCCAGGATAATTGGACTCCCCACACCCAACCTCACAGCACTAAACAACAGGGCCATCTCACACATCGCAACCACAATAGAACAGGACATCACCCACCCACTCAATCTGTACCTCGCCCCACTGCCATCCGGGCGTAGATACAGAACACTAAGGTGCAAAATGGCCCGCTTTGGCAAAAGCCTGATCCCCGCAGCCATTGTTGCCTTAAATAACCGACCACGCTGAGTGTGTGTACTTATGTATCTGTCATGTGTAGTGCTGTCTGTTGTTGTCTGTGTTATACGGTGTTGTATACTGTACAGTGGTGTGAAAATGAATTTCCCCCTGGGGACAATAAGTCTAATCTATCTAATCTAAGATTTTGAAAATCTTTATGTGTGTACCAGGCTTAAGTCGCTTTGGATAAAAGTGTCAGCTAAATGGCATCCATTACTATGTTGTGTATAGACTCACTCACAGTCTCTCTTTACTCTGGCATATGTGACAGCAGCTGGTGAAACCGGGAACAAGTTGCCAACCAATCAAAATGTTCAGACTTTTATTCTGAGAAATGTAAATACATTTCAGCGTTGTTGAAAATCAATGACATACTCGCTAGTCAAGCCAAAATATTGCAATGCAATGGATTCGGTGAGTAATCCCCACTACTCTATATTAACGTCGGTTGGCGACTTGTTCCCGGTTTCACCAGCAGCTGTCACATATTGTAACGTTTACTGTCTTCTTAAGCCCGGGGACGTGCGATGCGACGTCGCACGACAACGATCTACGACAACAATCGCTTCTCAATGCACACGGAGTGCGACCGACGTCGCACAACAACATTCGATTCTCAATTCACACCACTGACCAGACAGGCTGATTACTATAGGCTCTAGGTTCGAAGAGGACGATGACAAGCTGCTGACAAGCTGATGACACTAATTCAAAGCCACAGGGAGCTCTTCGACCCCAGTTATGAGTGCTATAAAGATACGATCAAAACTGACCACGCTTGGAGAGCAATTTCTCTGGCAATCGGATTCTCTGGTAAGTTATGTTAGCTAAGTAGCGAGCTACCTGAGATAACTAACCAATGAAAAATGTATGTCTTAAGACAGCGATGTGTGTCACAAGTTAACCAAGTAATTTATTTAACCATTGTGTCACCATTAATGTATAAAACGTGGGAAGGCGTGTCATGCCACATAGCTACACGGCCCATCTCATATGGGATTACAAGACACCTATATTACATAATAATAATAATCAAGCATGTAAGCACAATATGCCCAGTTGTATATTGTAGAAATTGTGGAAGCAAGGCAAGCAATATTGGGTAGGATTGTTAGAGCCTATAGTGATCAGCCTGCCTGGTCGGTGGTGTGAATTGAGAATCGAATGTTGTCGTGCGACGTCGGTCGCACTCCGTGTGCATTGAGAAGCGATTGTTGTCGTGCGACGTCGCATCGCACGCCGTGTGCATTGGGCTTTATTTTAAACATTATACCAATTCCACTTTTGGACAAACAAGGTTGACTTATTGATTGACTGTTCAGACATAGATTTGAGAAAGTTGCTCGCATTTTTAAGGTTTGCTTCAGGCTGCCATTTCCATTAACAGCTACAGTGGAGTTTACATTGTGTGTTCTAAAAGCCACTTCCACACCTCAGGGGCAACTAAGGCTGTGTCCTTCCTGCTGGCCCCAGAGGGTATCAAAAAAATTAAAAAAGAAAGTTATGTTGATTTGAATCCCCAGGTCAGATGGACTACTCCCAGCCCAGCGGCCCTCTCATGACTCCGCCCATCTCCCCCGCCATGGTGAACAGAGGCAGTGTCATCAACCAAGCCCCCATGTCCGTACGACCCCTGACCTCCTGCCCCCCCGCCGCCTCCACCCTCCCCCTCCAGCCCCCCCACCTCCCCTGCAGCCAGGGCTACCCAGACACCCTCTACCAGGCCCTGCCCCCCCCCGGCTCCACCGGCAGCCCCGGCTACTACCCCCCCACCGCCAACACCACCTCCACCTCCGGCTACCAGGGGGTGTTCAGACACCACCAAGCCCAGAACCCCGCCCCCGGCCTGGGCTCCACCCAGGGCTACCACCACCCCCGCTACCACCCGCCCTACGGCGAGCAGCCGCCCCTGGGGGGGGGGGGCTTCAACAGCAGCTGCGCCGTGTCCTACGGGTCGTCCAGGCCCGCGCCGGGGTACGGACAGGCTGGACCGGACCCAGGCATGGGGGAGGCCCCTGGGGTGCAGCTGCTGGAGCCTGGGGGGTACAGCTTCGCTGTCGGGGGAGGGTTAAATGCTGGAGGGTGCCAGGGACCGGTCTACTCAGCCGCAGGACACAGCGGTAAGGATGGTTACTCTCTCTCTCGCTCTCTGCGTCTGACAGGAACACAACTAGGAGAAGGGCTTTGATAACAGGGAATGCTACTTAGACTTGATTGTGTTGTTATAATAATAATAATAATAATAATAATACATTATATAGCACTTTTCTAGACACTCAAAGACGCTTTACAAACTGAAAAGATCGAGTAGTAATAATAAAAAGAAACAAAAATAAATAAAAGAAAGTATAGGGGCCTAAATAAGGTAGTGCTGGAGAGGGTTAACTGGTGAAAGCAAGCTTGAAGAGGTGGTTTGGTCGGCAGACCTGAGGCAACGGGAGGGGGTGTGGAGGGGGACGAGGTCGGCAAGGTAGGAGGGGGCCAGATTGTTGATGGCTTTGTAAGTGGTGAGTAGGATTTTGAATTGGATCCTGTATTTGACCGGGAGCCAGGTTTGGAGGACAGGGGTGATGTGGTCACGGCGGCGAGTGGAGGTGAGCAGACGGGCAGCAGAGTTCTGGACATATTGGAATTTGTTTAAGATGTTATTAGGCAAACCGTAGAGGATGCTGTTGCAGTATTCAAGTCGGGAAGTTATGAGGGCGTGGATGAGTGTTTCAGCAGCGGAAAAGGACAGGGAGGGTCAAATGCGGGCAATGTTCCTGAGGTGGAAAAATGCAAAAATGTTGTTGTTGTTAATGCAGGTCTGGCCCTAAGACTTTTGTGGCCCTAATCAAATGTTTTGGTTTGGTCATCCATAAATGAAAATCTGTACGTCACAAATCTGCAGAATGTTAACATACCTGGAGACATTCGTCATTTTTGTAGACAGGCGTCACTGTTATGATAGCTAGCTAAACTTACCTTCTACCTCTCTGTTGATGATCTACCTCTATCATGATCTACCTCTCTGTTCATGATCTACCTCTATCATGATCTACCTCTGTTCATGATCTACCTGTATCATGATCTACCTCTATCATGATCTACCTCTATCGTGATCTACCTCTATCATGATCTACCTCACTGTTCATGACCATGTTATATATGATCGACCCCTGCCACCCCGTTGACTCTCTTTGGCTAATAACCATCACGTTGACGCCTGTCTACAAAATATGTCTCAAGTTTTGTTGACATTCTGCAGTTTGTGACATACAGAGTTTCATAGTGTATTGGGTCATGACTGTTGACTGAAATGTGCATGTGACTCTCTGTGTGTGTTTGGTCCCAGGTTACTATGGCAACAGTTACCTGGACAGCCAGCGGCTGGGCTCCATGGTGGACCAGCACGTGTCCGTCATCAGCAGCATCGGTAGCCTCCGCCCCTCCGGCCCTCCCGCCCCGTACGGAGACGTCCACGACCCCCTCAACCTGCTGGGCGGCACAGGGCGCAAGGCAGGGTCCGGTGGGGGCGGGGTGGGGGGGTACTACTCTGAAGCTGACACCCTGGGGGGCCACAGTACTGGAGGTGAGGGAGAGAGAAGGAATCCATCAATTAATTGATTGATTGATTGATTGATTGCGTTTATACTGCACCCTTCTAGACACCAAAAACGCTCACATTACATTTACATTTTTGGCATTTAGCAGACGCCTTATTCCAAATCAACTTACAATCAATACATTTGACTAAGCAACTGAATCATCAATTCACCAGTCGTAGCAGGAAGAGTAATCTAGCTCAGGCCAGGGGCCATTGGCAGTCGTCGTGGTAGAGGAAGAAAGAAAGATTATAATTTGTTTGTTTGTTTTTTAATAGACACTGGAGAAACAGTACAAGTGGGGATGTAGACATCTTAGGAGACACATTATAGGGGGAAGCAGGTGTCTCAGGAGACACAGTATAGAGTAAAGCAGATGTCTCTGGAGGAGCAGTTAAGGAGTGTAGCAGCCACTAAGCACCAGAACGCTCTGGGAAAATGTTATCACACAATGATAACTAGTTAGTTATTTTACATCGTCAACATCATCACTAACATTCATACAAGAGACTTTGCTTTTGACTGTCCTGTAGGTCAGATATTTGACACATTCTAATGTGTGATCGGACTTTTCTTTTTCGAAAAATGTCTGTGTTGTTGAAAATCAATGACAAATCGCTAGTCAACTAACATAGCTTGTTTTGTGAGCTTGCTAACAATGTAAAGTACTGTTAAGTAGTGTTATAGTTAACTAGGTAGCAGTGGGGATTACTCACCGAATCCATTGCATTGCACTATTTTGGCTTGACTAGCGAGTTTGTGTTGTGATTCTCAACAACATTGAAACGTAGTTCCGTGTTTCAAAAGAAAAGTCTGAACATTTTGATTGGTTGCCGACATGCGGACCAAATTACCAGACTGTGTCAGATATGTGTGAGGTTCTGTTAGTGAACCACTTCAGATCAGCCATCGATGAGTTGGAAGTTGGGTTTCTGTTCTATGCTGGTGTGTTTTATTCCAGTAAATGTCAGAGAGAATGTTGTTTTTTGTTTCTTTCTGTGAAGACATTCTGTCTTTGTTTCTTCCTCTAGCTCCTCCCATCTCGTCCTCCATCTCCGCCCCCTGCATGTACGGAGGCCCCGCCCAGTTCCACTCCCAGGATGCACTGCTGCCCCACCGGGGGCCGTCAGAGGTACGAGACATGTTGGGACAGACATCGCTGCCCCCCATCAACACTGTGTTCATGGGCTCTGGAGGGGGGGGGCCCTGACCTGGATGAGGGTTGGGGGTGGGAGTGCTGACCTGCCTAGGGAGGAAGGGGGTGGGGTGGAAGGGGTGTGGAGGCTGACCTGCATGGGGAGGGACTAATGGGGGGGAGGGGGCTGACCTGGATGGGGAGGGAGGGGTGGGGGTGACCGACCTGGATGGGGAGGGGCTAATTGGGGGGAGGGAGGGGTCTGACCTGGATGGGGAGGGGCTGATGGGGGGTAGGGCTGGGGTGGCTGACCTGCCTAGGGAGGAGGGGAGTGGGGGTTGACCTGCCTAGGGAGGAGGGGAGTGGGGGGTGACCTGCCTAGGGAGGAGGGGTGGGGGGGGGGCTGACCTGGATGGGGAAGAGGGAGTGGGGGGAGTGGGGGGAGGATGTCTCATTGTTATAATGAAGTGAGTGAGGAAATGAAATTAATTCAGACTTCTTAGTACATGGTCACGGATGTAAATACCTTTAGAATAACCCCAACTGAAGATGTATCTGTTATTTGAAATATTCCATGTTAGAAAGATTGCATTCATTATGACCGGTTTATATGTATCATTTTATTTATTTAATTTGTCTGTGTATTACAGCAATGTTAGAAAATGTATGTACAGTACTTGACATCTATATCTTAGTGTAGAAATTATCGAAACACCACCACTATTTTTAAACAAATAAGAAGGACTTGTTTGTCTTCAGTTCCTTGTCTGCCATTTAATAAATGTACATTTGGAGATGAAAGTTAGTCGTGCTTCAATGCCCAAACGAGAACTTTGATTGTTCATAATATCGCCTAATGTCTATTTATCGCCTAATGTCTATTTACATTTACACTTGACATTTAAGTAATTCAGCCGCACCCTCCACTGGCCCCCTGTAGCAGCTCGCATTAGATTCAAGACCGTTGTGCACGCCTACTGGGCGGCAAAGAGAACTGTCCCTTCCTATATGCAAGCAATGGTCAGCCCCCATGCACCTGCCCGTTCACTGCTCCACCTCTGCTGGCCGACTGACACCACTGCCTCTATGGGGATGCAGCAGTCGCACTACCCGGTCACGGCTTTGCATTGTCCTGGCTCCCCGCTGGTGGAACGAGCTCCCCACCGCTGTCAGGACTGCAGAGTCACTACCTATCTGCTGTCAGGACTGCAGAGTCACTACCTGTCTGCTGTCAGGACTGCAGAGTCACTACCTATCTTCCACTGTAGGCTGAAGACCTCCATCTCTTCAGGCTACACCTCAACTGTCCCTTGTGAAACCTCCCCAACCCCCTGTTCAGTTTCTCGACTGTATTAACAAAATAAAATCTTCCTT
Organism: Nansenia antarctica; assembly: GCF_963989245.1. NCBI lineage: Eukaryota > Metazoa > Chordata > Actinopteri > Argentiniformes > Microstomatidae > Nansenia > Nansenia antarctica. Next base: position 69,287,707 of record NC_137674.1, read on the forward strand.
CTTCTAGCATTATGACTGCCAACATTATGACTGCCCTGGCCCGAGCAGGTATTACTTCTCTTGTGATGACTGATGGATAGATGATTCACTTAGTTAAACAAATATATTTGTTGTAAGTCGCTTTGGATAAAGACGTCTGCTAAATGTCTAACATGTAAATGTAAAAGTAGCCAACGCTTTTATCCAAAGCGACTTACAATAAGTACTGTATATCTAAGTAAGTGAATCAACTACAGTTACAGCTACAGTATATATAGTATATCAGCTACAGTATATATGTATATACAGTATATATAGTACATCAGTCATCGTAAGTAGAACCTTTGAGAAGATCATCAGCAGTCACAGTGAGAAAGGAAGGAATAATATTTTGAATTGTCTCCTGAGAGTTCATTCATTCATTCATTCATCTATCCACTCATCCATCTATTCATCCACCCAGCCATCCATCCATCCATCCATTGTCCCAGAGAGAGCTGAGGGAGTTAGGATACCCGTGTGTGGCAGGCAGCTCCCCTAGGTCGTCCTCAGTCCGCTGGTCAACACCCCCCAAACAACATCCTTATCTTCCCTCAGCCCTGCGGTCAACAACCCCCAAACAAAACCCATATCTTCCCTCAGGACGGTGGTCAACAACCCCCAAACAACCCCCATATCTTCCCTCAGGACGGTGGTCAACACCGCCCAAACAACACCCTTATCTTCCCCCAGGACGGTGGTTAACACCCCCCCCCCCCCTTATCTTTCCACATTGAAAGCCGGCTGACAGACCTCCTGAACACACGACAGTTTAATGGTCCAACTGGACCTCCAGCAGACAAGGCAGAGCAGGCCACAGATTACAAGCCGGAAGCCCAACTGAAGAAGCCAGTCGGATCAAAGTTGGAGGCTTTATCTGGCGATTATTTGATTTCTCCGCGGCACAATGGAACGAGATATGGAACTGATAAGATATGAAAGGTGTTGACCAGAAACCAGAACCAACAACAGCCACATTAAACCCACAGCCAGCCTGCCTTCGCCCGGGCCGGGCTGTTTGTATACACACACCCGGACCCCACCAGAAACAAAGATTGTTTTATCCTTCCCCCAGATTGTCTAAATTGAGCTTTGTTAGCTTTGCTAGCCGTGGGGGAGCAGATGGGAGTCTATAAACCCATAATCAGTAACATTAGATCGAGGCGTTTGTGTTTGTGTGGTCACAAATGATATCCTTTCAAAGCGTAATATAACTTTATTTAAATGCCCCTGACGTGGGTACATACTGGCTTACGGACTGAAGGGTGAATGCTGCATTTGTCTACAGCGCAGAGTCAACAGGAGGCTAAATGAATGGTATTATTGGTCAGAGAGCTCCTGGTATATCAGCTATCAGCTGTCAGAGATCAGCGTTATTCATTATCAACTCAACGGGAAAATCTATGAGGGGGCCCGCTTGCCGAGAACAGATGGTGGGAAATGTAATGATTACAAAAAATGGCCCACGTTAAAATAGTTTAATTACAAAGTCAATAATGACTCCCAACAATTGCGGGGGCCTTCGGTGTAAAAACAACAGAAGGTGGAACGCAAACTTTAGGCCAATGTTTAACTAGAACTTTACATTAGCGCGGCGGTGCGGCCCCCTCTGTCCATATGCAGCTCTTAGCGAGCCGGAGCGAAGATCAAGAGGCCTGTTGATGTATGGGGCTTCAGCAGACGCCACTCTGACGACATTTAGTGGCTTTACTGGTGAATGTACAGACTGAGGACATTTAGTGGCTTTACTGGTGAACATACAGACTCTGGGTACATTTAGTGGTGAACATACAGACTGAAGGCATTGACTGGCTTTATTTTTCTTTTATTAGTTTATTTAAAAGGGACAATGGCCAACATTGACTCTCCCTGAATTAGCTGAGTAGCTAAATTGCATCAGCAGTCCCATGGGCAGGTAAATCCACAGGGGAAATACGGCCTCAGATGTTAAAACAATTTAAAACAGAACTACAGGACATAAAAATATCACATAAAACAGAACTACAGGAAATAAAAACATCACACATTACATCAAATATTACATCATAAACAATAAAAGAAAGAAAACATTTTTGGCTCTATGTGGTCAGTGGTCACATGATTGATGATTGATGATGATTTACTGGTGCACATACATCAGTGGTGTACATACATCAGTAGATCAAGCCATAACATTAGTCTGTTATCACTACTATTACTCTGGCCACAGTCCTGTATATATTTGTTTTATCTGTAGAATACGAATTAACTTAATTCATGATTACAGATTCAAACATATATACTGCAAAATGATTATGATGTTTGTATTCTCAGATCTTTCTAAGAGAATATATTAATATAATTCATCTTCTCTTGTCATCCTGCTTATAATGTTCTACCTGACATCCACACGCATCAAATACAGTTAGGTCCAGAAATATTTGGACAGTGACACTTCCAATTTCCATAACTTTGGCTCTGTACGCCACCACAATGGATTTGAAATGAAACAATCGAGATGTAATTGAAGTGCAGACTTTCAGCTTTAATTCAAGGGGTTGAACAAAAATATTGTATGAAACGTTTAGGAATTGTAACCATTTTTATACACAGTCCCCTATTTTCAGGAGCTCAAAAGTAATTGGACAAATGAACATAACCATAAATACAATGTTCATTTTTAATACTTTGTCGAGAATCCTTTGCAGGCAATGACTGCCTGAAGTCTGGAACACATGGACATCACCAAATGATGGGTTTCCTCCTTTGTGATGCTTTGCCAGGCCTTTACTGCAGCTGTCTTCAGTTGTTGTTTGTTCATGGCTCTTTCTCCCTTTAGTTTTGTCTTCAGCAAGTGAAATGCATGCTTGATCGGGTTGAGATCAGGTGATTGACTCTGGCCATTGCAGAATATTCCACTTCTTTGCTTTAAAAAAACTCCTGGGTTGCTTACGCAGTATGTTTTTGGGTCATTGTCCATCTGTATTGTGAAGCGCCATCCAATCAACTTTGCTGAATTTGTCTGAATCTGAGCAGACAGAATATCCCTAAACACTTCAGAATTAATCTGTCTGCTTCTGTCTTCTGTCACATCATCAATAAACACTAGTGACCCAGTGCCATTGGAAGCCATGCATGTCCATGTCATCACACTGCCTCCACGTTTTTTTTACAGATGCTGTGGTATGCGTCGGATCATGAGCCGTTCCAAGCCTTCTCCATACTTTTTTCTTCCCATCATTCTGGTACAGGTTGATCTTAGTTTCATCTGTCCAAAGAATGCTGTTCCAGAACAGGGCTGGCTTTTTTAGATGTTTTTTGGCAAAGTCTAATCTGGCCTTTCTATTCTTGAGGCTTATGAATGGCTTGCACCTTGTGGTGAACCCTCTGTATTTGTTTGTGTGAAGTCTTCCCTTTATGGTACACTTGGATAATGTTATGCCTACCTCCTGGAGACTGTTCTTCACTTGGCTGGATGTTGTGAAGGGGTTTTTCTTTACCATGTAGAGTCCTGTGATCACCAGTGCATTTTTTTTTCTCAGAATGTACCAAACAGTTAATTTGGCCACTACTAATGTTCCTGCTATCTCTCTGCTGGATTATTTTTTTGCAGCCTAAGGATGCCCTGTTTCACTTGCATTGAGAGCTCCATTGACTGCATGTTGTGCGTATACAGCACCAGCTTCCAAATGCAAATGCCACACTTGGAATCAACTCAGACCCTTTACCTGCTTAATTGATAAAGAAATAATGAACGAATAGCCCACACAGGTACATGAAACAGCTTTTAAGTCAATTGTCCAATTACCTTTGGTCACTTGAAAAAGAGGGAGCTACATATTAAAGAGCTGTAATTCCTAAACCCTTCCTTCAATTTGGATGTGAATACCCTTAACCTAAAGCTGAGAGTCTGCACTTTAAGCCCATATTCATTATATAACTGTAACTTGAAGATGTTTTGGTAAACAGCTAAAATAACACAAATTCTGTCTGTGTCCAAATATATATGGACCTAACTGTATAATGTCTTATAATATATCTATGAGCTGCAATAGAAACGTCTGGATTGAAGATGTGGTATGTAGTGAATGTTGATTGTGAATGTTGATTTGCTGAATGTAGTGATTTGTAGTGTTTTCAACAATCTGGAACTATTGATATTTTAGCAATAATTATACTTATCATTTCAATGTTGTGTATTGTTTTCATTTTAGGACTCAACCATTTTGTGTTATGTAGCCCAAACCAAAAGAACACTATTTATGTATTATTATTATTATTATTATGCTGATTGTTTTTTCACTCAGGATGAATGAAAGTCCTTGGTGTCTCAGTTGGTAGCTCATGTTGCTATTGTAGCAATGCTAAGTGTGGGTTCGACCCCACTGGAACCATATACAAACACTTTACAGTATGCACTCACTGTGCTGTAGGTGTGGCATATTATGTCATTATGGCACTGAATATACACATACAGTATGTACACACACACACACACGCCTCCCCTGGTGTTCTACCTCCACCAGCCTCCCCTGGTGTTCTACCTCCACCAGCCTCCCCTGGTGTTCTACCTCCCCCAGCCTCCCCTGGTATTCTACCTCCCCCAGCCTCTCCTGTTGTTCTACCTCCCCCGGTGTTCTGCCTCCCCCGGTGTTCTACCTCCCACAGCCTCTCCTGGTAGGCCCCCATGGTGTCACCCATGACCTCTGACCTCCTCCTCTGGTGTCTTGGAGGAAAGGAGACGTTGTGATAAATGAAGAGACTATGCCGTGCTATGCCACCCGGTGGTCACAAGAAGAACAACACCCTCTCTTCACAAACAGCAGAATACGTCAGGGTCAGTGTCGTTCTCACCCAAATGCCAGAAAGGTCAGCTGGACCAACGTCAGACTTGGCCTTCATTAAGCCAATAGAAAGGCTGCGGGAAATGGATGACACACAGCTATTGGCTTAACCTCCCATCAATCAACTCCCACAGCAGCCTCCCCATCCCCCACACACAACACCACTCTATTCTTCAATCACCCCCCCACCCCCCCAGAGATAAACGACTGTGCTGAACTCTTACCTGTTCGACAGCTTTCCAAACAAACAAGCACGCTGCCCAGACGTAGCAGCGAGTCTCCGTGTTGGAGACAAAGCTATCAGCTGTAAAGGACCCATTAACAACCTCATACTCAGTTCTGTACAGCCTGGGAGCTGCTGCTTATCACAGTATCAGTGTCCTGGAGGCCTTAATGTGCCCTGGACACTCCACATGGCAGGGTAGGCAGGCACCCGGCTCACACCTCTAGCAACACCGTCATCTGGGAGGGCTGGGAGTGTGTGTGTGTGTGTGTGTGTGTGTGTGTGTGTGTGTGTGTGGTGTGTGTGTGTGTGTGTGTTCGTGTGTGTGTGTGCGTTTGCCAGCATGTGTGCGTGTATGTGCATGCGTGTGTGTGTGCGTGTACGTGTGCGTGTGTGTGTGTACAGTCCCTGACAAAAGTCTTGTCACTTATCCATTTTGTAGAAACAACAGTTTATAACCTGACTTTTAATTAATCCATTGGTTTTAGAAATGGCTCATATGAAAGCAAAAACCCTCCCAAATTATGTTTAATATACCAAAATAAATTTGCTTCACTGAAGAAAGATTGATCATTTAATGAACACAGAAAGGTCAGATTTTGGCAAGACAAAAGTGTTGTAGCCTACAGAGAGTAATGTGAACATTTAACAAATAATTTACTTAAAATACAAAAATATGTTGCATAACATCAGTGAATTAAGTAGTGGTGCTGTGAGATCCATATCTAATATCTTGTATGACTTCCATGAGCTTGAAGGACTGCATCCATGCGGTTCGGCAATGATTCATACAATTTATTGATGAAGTCATCAGGAATAGCAAAGAAAGCAGTCTTACATGCCTCCCAGAGTTCATCAAGATTCTTTGGTTTCGTCTTCCATGCTTCCTCTTTCATTCTACCCCAGACATGCTCAATGATGTTCATGTCTGGTGACTGGGCTGGCCAGTCCTGGAGCACCTTGATCTTCTTCGCCTTGAGGAACTTTGATGTAGAGATGGAAGTATGCGATGGAGCACCATCCTGCTGCAAAATTTGACCCCTTTTATGGTTGGGAATGTAAGAGGTAGCTAATACTTCTTGATATTTTAGGCTATTGATATTGCCTTCCACCCTGCAAATCTCTCGCACACCCCCATACTGGATGTAACCCCAGACCATGATTTTTCCGCCACCAAACTTAACTGTTTTCTGGGTAAATCTCGGATCCATGCAGGCTCCAGTAGGTCTCCTGCAATATTTGCGGCGTCTGTGATGTAATTCAACCGAAGATTCATCTGAGAAATCCACCTTCTGCCACTTTTCCAGCGTCCATCCTTTTAGCAGGCTGTGGGTCTTGGCAAATGCCACACTGATTCGACCATGGAGGCCATTTCGAGACAGAATTCTACAAACTGTTCTGGTTGACACGGGGACTTGAGGTGACCAGGCCTGGTGGAGCTCTGCTGCAGTGGAAAAGGGGCTGGCCTTGGATTTTCGAGCCAACAAACGGTCCTCCCGAGCAGTTGTCTTACGGGGTCTGCCGGACCTGGGCTTGTCAAAAACATCTCCAGTCTCTTCAAATCTTTTTCTTATTCTTTGTACTTGACGCTGAGACACATTGAAGGTGTCAGCCACCTCAGCAGTGGATCTGGTCTTCAGCCTCTTGATAATCAACGCTTTGGTCTCAGGGTGAATCTTAGGCATGTTGTCAGAGGTCAAGTTACAGTTGATGTGAAGGTCTGGTGTGCTGGGGTTCTTTTTATACACACCCACTAATTGATTGATCAATTATTGATCACAAGTGAGGCTGTAATCTAGGATTGGGTGCATCATATGACAAGGCGACAAGACTTTTGTCTTTGCAAAAACTGACTCAGTGGGCTTTACCAAGCTGTGAACGTTAGAATGCTTTTCAGCAGTTTCGTTTTGCACCCAAATATTATTTCAAAAGCTGTTGGGATTGAATTTAGCCATTTCTTGTAAAAATGTTTGGATTAGAAATATATTTGAGGTCAACTTAAGGTACCCAAGCGACAAGACTTTTGTCAGGGACTGTATGTGTGTGTGTCTGTGCGTGTGTGTATGTCTGTGTGTGTAGGCTTGTGTGCGTGTGTGTGTGTGTGTGTGTGTGAGTGTGCATGTGTGTGTGTGTGTGTGTGTGTGTGTTTGTGTGCATGTGTGTGTGTGTGGTTAATGAGTGTGGTTGTCTGCCGGAGTGTGTGTAGATTAGACTCAGAGTCTGTCAATGATTAAGCTTTTGGAAATAGGATCATTACTAAATTAGCAATAACAGTGAAATACAAAGGTTGCTACTAATTTGATTATTGATGCCGTTCTGCCCTCCTACATACAGCATAATTCTATCACCTATCACTCAACAACAATGTAACCATTCTGTGTTTTCCCTTGTGCTGTACGTCCTCAATGATGAAGATGTAGTTCCCGAGGTGTCCACTGGGGGGCAGTAGAGTGTCATAGATACCCCTACCATGTCAATCTCTATCCATTGACTCCAGTTTATAAATCAGTCATTGCGTGAGAGATATATCTAGATAGATGGATAGATGGATGGATAGATATGTAGATAGATACGTAGAGAGAGAGAGAGAGAGAAATAGATAGATAGTTAGATAGATGCTAACCAATAGTTGTGTGTATCACCTCTCCTCTAACAACACATGGTACAATATTCTCAACACTTTCAGCCATTTTAGAACATTATAATTATAATTTTCTCTCAAAACAAATCGCCTTGCTCCACAATTACTGTAAACACAAAGGAACAATCTTAACAGAAAATGTGTGAAAGATGCTAATGTTTCAATTTTATAGTTACGTCACATTACACAAGTGTAAGAGAGTAAAATTATTTGGCTTCGGTTCCTGACATTGCAGCACAAGACAATAAGGTAATAGGCATAATTCAGGATACATTTAAAAAAGTGACAATAAATAAGACAGGACAATGTATAAAGTAATGCAGGTTGAAATTACCCAACATTGTTACTTTATTCTATTTCAGTTTCTTTATTATCTCTTCTGTAACCGTGGGTGACGGTCTGACTTGGCTGATTACTAAAAGCCACGGGTGGTGATCTCCCTTAGGAGCAGGAAGTCAACTTCAAACTTCAAAGTCACTTTTAAAACCTTCTGTCCACTTTGGAGCTAATCCAGGGATTTGATCCCTAACCCTCCTGTCAGGGCCTGCTTAGAGCCCAGAGCCTCCCTCCTCTCCCTGTCCCTCTTCTCCCTGTCCCTCTTCTCCCTGTTCCTCTTCTCCCTGTCCCTCCTCTCTCTGTCCCTCCACTCCCTGTCCCTCCTCTCCCTGTCTCTCCTCTCCCTGTCTCTCTTCTCCCTGTCCCTCCTCTCCCTGTCTCTCTTCTCCCTGTTCCTCTTCTCCCTGTCCCTCCTCTCCCTGTCCCTCCTCTCCCTGTCTCTCCTCTCTCTGTCTCTCCTCTCCCTGTCTCTCCTCTCCCTGTAGATAGGTAGGTAGATAGATAGGTAGACAGATAGATAGACAGATATAGGTAGGCAGGCAGGCAGGCAGGTAGGTAGGTAGGTAGGTAGGAAGGAAGGAAGGAAGATAGATAGATAGACAGATATAGGTAGGTAGACAGACAGACAGATATATATAGATAGATACGGCAGATAGATAGATAGGTGGATAGATAGATAGATACAGCAGATATATAGAGATAGATAGATAGATACAGCAGATACCGTAGATAGATAGATGTGTGTGTGTGTCAGTGGAGGCTCCTCCATAGAGGTGGAGGAGGCCTGGCCTCCCCAATAATTTGAGAGAAGAGAGAGAGATTTAAAAAAGCAATAATTATATTTTTTATTTTTTATTTATTTAACAAAAAACATGTTATTTTTTTTTTATATTAATAATTTTATTTATTAATATTATTTCCGTTTTGTTCATAAATCTTTTCCATGGCTAAAACCCAATATTGCAATTGTAAAGCACCTACAGGCCAGAATCCCTATCCGTTTCTATTACTCATACACGCGCGTGGCGGAAAAAGGTACTACACGGAGGCCAGGCCTCCCCTAGGAAAGTGGTTTCTCATAGAAGTCAATGTAATGCAATTTTTTTCATGGCAATATGTGATTGGCCAAATCACTGAAAATGGGTGGGCAGAGGAGGCCTGGCCTCCGTGTAGTACCTTTTTCCGCCACACGCGTGTATGAGTGCTGTTCTGCAGGATAAATATTAGAAATGGATGAAGTATTGTTCTGAATTGTATGTTGTGTGTCTGATTGACATAGTGTTTGAGTGCTTTTGACATGTCATTGATTGTATGTAGTATGTTGTGGTGAATGTTGTGAGCCTGAGCAGAAGGGACAATAGCTGCTGCAGGCGGACCAGAGATTCATGCCAATTGTTTTGTTTATTTGATGACCCATTGTGCAGGCAATAAAAGCTGCTTCATCCACCATCCCGAGAGTGTCCCAATCCCTTCAGTACCGCCAAACACAAATTAATAATTTTTAACAAAGACAGATAAGAAGAACAGGGAATATTCCATCGCGAGTGAAGCGAGCAAGCGGAAAAAAAATTGGCCTCCTCAATTCTGGAAGTCACCAGCCTCCACTGGTGTGTGTGTATGTGTGTGTGTACCTCTGCTAGGATGTGCCACGGGGCGGCTGGCCTGGCGAGATTCCCTCAGATATTTACCACCAATGAGAGAAATGCCACTAACGTCTGTCACTGCTCTCCCCACACACACACACACACACACACACACACACACACACCACCCTGCTGCTCGCTCCTGGGGTTAAGACGCACAGAGTTGTGGAATTCCTGTACCTGATGTTAGTCAAAACCCATAAACTGATGGACAAGCTCCCACAGAGTAACAGGCTGGACACACACACACACACACACACACACACAAATGCACACACTCGCACGCAAACGCGCACGCACACACACTCACTCACTCACTCACTCACTCACTCACTCACTCACTCACTCACTCACTCATCACTCACACACACACTCACTCACTCACTCACTCACTCACTCACTCACTCACTCACTCACTCACTCATCACTCACACACACACACTCACTCACTCACTCACTCACTCATCACTCACACACACACACACACACACACACTCACAGGGGTGGGGGGGGACTCACACTCCTACATAATCTCACTCCAAACATGAAAGCATGAGAAGACGTGGTGTATGTTAGGTGGTGAGGTAAGCACACACACACACACACACACACACACAGCCTATCTATACCTATTCAGGCTGTGGCATGAAAGGAAGGCCTCCTCCTCATAGAAAGGTCACATAAAGGCCTGTGGAGAGGCTAGGCTATTGTTAGCTCCACTCCGCCTCTGACTCACAATAGCTTGTTATGCTTACCTCGCCACGGCTGATACACATCCACGAACCACACTAAGACAGCCAATTAAGATGCTATTAAATATCACAGAGTACACATGGGAGTCGACAGCACATTGAAGAGGATCAGAAATAACAGAATAACAATGTCCTGTGTAGAGTTATTTAAACATGTTTGGTATTATTCTTATTTCTAGTATTTATTTTTATAACACGATGATGTAGCTTCACCTCGACAAAATGTACCTTGTTAATCAGTGTTGTGTAAATAACTAAACGATCATATGATACGTTATTAAACAGAATAATATCAAGGATATATTTCGATGTTTGGAATGTTTAGTGATTTTGTAAAAAAGAAAAGAAAAAATGTAATGTTAATGTTTAATTTCTTGTTTTGGGGCATTAAGGAAACAATACGTTAACTGAACTGATAACAATTATTTGGGGATTTCAAAGATTTCAGGAGTGATTTCCTCTCTTCTCATCCCCTCCTCTCATCCTCTCTCTTCATCCCCTCCCTTCCCCTCATCCCCTCTCCTCATCTTCTCTCCTCATCCCTTCCCCTCATCCCCTCCCCTCATCCTCATCTTCTCCCCTCATCCCCACCTCATCCTCTCCCCTCTCCTCATCCCCTCCCCTTATCCTCTCCCCTCATCCTCATCCCCTCATCTCATCCTCTCCCCTCATCGTCTCTCCTCCCCTCATCATCTGAAATAAACACTATTTTCTATGAAAAATAACAAAAGACACTTTCTAAACACGTTCTTTTACTATCCAGCTGCTCCGTTACTGAAATAGAAATGGCTTACGAAGTTCACACGTGTGTGTTTGCTGAGCATGAGAAAGATAGAGAGAATTATGAAACTTTTTATCCTTTTCTTATTTTTTTATCACTAATGATTAGACTTTGATTAGATTACATTTTGTCTCCCTCTTGCTAGTCTTCACAGCCTAGAATATGACACACCCACTGACTCACGGTTCTAGTTTTAGGTTCGCCCTGAGAACTACTATTTTCTAGTTCCAGCTGCGAACCAACTTTTCAGGCTCCGAACCAATTTATTTTTGGTCTGAACGCGCCGGCCGGTTGCAGACTAGGTTCACGTTCCCGAACCGGCACGGTTCCTTGGCGATGTGAAAGCCCTATCTGTCTCTCTCTCTCTCTTTGTCTCTATCTCTCTCTCTGTGTCTCTTTCTCTGTCTCTCTATCTCTCTCTTTATCTCTGTCTCTCTCTGTCTGTGTCTCTCTCGCTCTCTCTCTTTGTCTCTGTCTGTCTGTCTCTCTCTATCTCTCTTTGTCTCTCTCTGTCTCTCTCCCTCTCTCACTCTTTCTCTCTCTCTTTCTCTCTCTCTGTCTCTCTATCTCTTTCTCTGTTTCTCTCTCTGCCTCTGTCCCTCTCTGTCTCTGTCTCTCAATATCTCTTTCTCTTTACTGTAAATTGTGTAAAGTACTGAATGTCATCATTATAATATTAATTATTGATGATTGAGCAATAGTTTGGTCTGAAGTACCATTTTATGTTCAGCATTGCATTGCATGTACCTGTCGGATTTGGTGTGCGTGTGTGTATGTGTGTTTGTGTGTGTGTGTGTGTGTGTGTCCGCGCATGTGTGCGTGTACGTGCGTAAGATTGAGTCTGACTGCCAGTCGGTTATCACTAGCTTGTTTAGATATAAGTGAGGTATCAACTGTACTGTAACACAATCTCTCACATTGGAGGGAAGGACACACACACACACACACACACACACACACACTGTTTATTTTGGAGAGCGGAGTGTGACACATCATTGCTACATACCTGGACTTACATTGCTGCCACTTCACCGCAGTGTGTATGACTATGCTGCCAGAGTGGTATTATTCAGTACTATTCAGCACTGTGGTTTAACTAACAATAATTAACGGCTAACAATAATGCAAACATTAACACAAATACCACAGAGGGTCAAACTATTTGAACACAAGGAACATTTGTAAATGTTTTCATATATATAATTGTCGAATAAATATCAGACTTTTGTTATTTTGTTATATTCATGCCGTCAAGGTTTTAAAAGTTGTTCTATTCACACTCTGTGCTGAAAAGAAGTCGGCGATCTAGTGAATGTCTAAATGGTTCATAACGTAACATCACAACCTTGATATGTTGATCCCTACCTCTCTCTCTCTCTCCTTTTCTCTCTATCTCCATTATTCCCCAAGACTCACACACTATGACAAGGATGATTGTAGATTGAGATTTGTAGATTTAAGTATTTCTCTCTCTCTCTCTGTCTCCTTCAGTGAATGAACTCGCATCTAAGACGTCCCAACCTTGTATGTTATAAGAGGTCTTTTAATTAAATGTCTTGTTCCCTCTCACAGTGTCTGCCAGAGATTTACAGAATTTTCTTGACTTTCTGAAGTCTCTGCCAGCAACAAAGACACATAGAAGCTTCCGGACAATAAGAGTTACAGTATATGTCAGTTTGGCCTTAAACAGTTTTACCGTGTCTGTCTTCACCAAGATGGCAACATCTAGTTGAGTTTGAGTTCAAGGCATTACAGGGGCCAATATAATAAGAAGAAATATCATTTCTGTGCGGGTGCATGCATGTGTGTGTCTGTGTAGGTGTGTGTATGTGTGTGTGTGTGTGTGTCTGCGTAGGTGTGTGTGTGTGTGTGTGTGTCTGCGTGTGTGGGTGTGTGCATGTGTGTGAGTGTGTGTGTGCGTGCGTGTGTGTGTCTGTGTGGGTATGTGTGTGAGTGTGTGCGTGCTTGTGTGTTTGAGTGGGTGTGTGTGCACACAAAAGTGAAGAAGCCCTATTAGGTCGTACATTTAATTAGAAGCTCAGGCAACACATCCACTGAGGAGCACTTAACATAAAAGCTATTCAGAGGGAGGGGGCAGGGAGCTGGGATGAGGGACAGTTTATCTTCAAATGTCTGCCTTCAGAGATTTACAAATTAAGAGAGTTACAAATTAAAACTGATATGATGTCGCCTAATTTCTTGTCAGCAGCAGGCAATTTATCAGTTTAAAACAATGAAGTACATCATTGATCTCAAATCAAATGTTAATGGTCATTTCCACAATCTACAGGATATCATGCAATGAAATGCTTTAGGGCAGGGGTTTTCAAAGCGTGAGGTGCACCTCCCCAGGGGGGTGCCAGAGAGCTTCAAGGGAGGTGCGGAGCCTGTGTAAAATAACATTTGGTTTAATGTTTTTGAAGGAAATGTGTTTTTTTTTTTTTAAACAAAGAAATTGTAAAGAAATAATGGGAGAGATGTAATTTGAGGACATTGCAGGCTGTATTGGGTTCTATAAATTAAATAAATATAAATTAAATAAATGTAGCCTTGCACCCTGCTTTATAGTTAGTCACGTGCCAAAACATCTGTTAGCAACGGATGTGAGAGAGAGTGTGAAAGAGCATGAGCGAGTAAAAATTTAAAAATGAAGAGGTTTCTGACACCAGCAGTGCCACAGCCTGAGCCTTCTGGCAGCAAACCAAAACGTAGGAAATACGATGAAGCTTGTTAATTTAGGGTTTACCTGGATAGGTTCAAACGACATTCCACGACCGCAATGTCTCATTTGCAAAGAGGTGCTGGCTAATGACAGCATGAGACCCGCAAAACGTTGCCGCCATCTAGAAACTAAGCACAATGAGCTAGCATCCAAACCACCAGAGTTTTTCCAACGGAAACTCAAAGCGTTACTACGAGAAAAGTGGGTCATTCAACAATTCAGTCAAATTAATGTCAAGGCTACTGAGGCATTATATCGGGTGGCATTACGCATTGCCAAAGCAGGTAAGCCTGTTGGGGAAAACATAGTCCTGCCAGTTGCCAAGGAAATGTGTGCCATAATGACGGGAGAGACAGCAGCAGACCCTAAACTAGACACTATCAGACAGTACCGTGGCTTGCGTATAATTGACACCTTCTGAAACATTTTATTTGAAACGATGGACTCCACGATGGTTGTCTTTTTTAGTTCAGTACAATGTTTTTCATAGCTGGCACAACACTGTTGAATTTACTGTCAGAGAAAAGTGTTATTATACCGCTGGGAGGTGGGGGGCATGTGTATGTCACAATTCTCTTAGGGGAGGCTCACTGTCTTGGACTTTGAAAACCCCTGCTTTAGAGTAAGCAACTCCTTGACAACACACCAATCAAACAATATCAATATCAATGTGCAGTGCAAAGTCATAATAATACAATACAGTACAAAGTAATAATAATACAATACAGTACAAAGTAATAATAATACAATACAGTACAAAGTCATAATAATACAATACAGTACAATTCAAATATTGCCCAGTCATTGATCAGATCTTCTTGACATGAAATAGTGATTAGAATCTGTGATCACCTGTCCATGGGGCTGGAGGCTAGGGGCTGGGGCAGAGCAGATCAGTGTCAGAGCTGAAGCCTTTGTTAGGCCCCAGACTCTCTGTTTTTTCTTTACCTCCCTCCCTCCATCTTCCCTCCCACCTCCCTCCCTATTTCCCTCCCTACCTGTGTCCCTCCCCTCCTCCATCCCCCCCCCCCCCTGTCTCTGTGGCTGAAGAGGGGACCTGTGGCTGGCTGGCTGTATAGTTGGCTTGCAGGCTGGTTGGTTGTTCACTGGCTGGTTGTTGACTAGCTGGTTGGTTAGCTGGCTGGTTGTTGACTGGTTGGTTGTTGACTGGTTGGTTGTTGACTTGCTGGTTGTTGACTTGCTGGTTGTTGACTGGCTGGTTGGTTGGCTGGCTGGTTGTTGACTGGCTGGTTGTTGACTGGCTGGTTGTTGACTGGCTGTTTGGTTGGCTGGCTGGCTGGTTGTTGACTGGCTGGCTGTTGGTTGGCTGGCTGGCTGGCTGGTTGTTGACTGGCTGGCTGGCTGGCTGGTTGGTTGATTGGCTGGCTGGTTGGTTGGTTGGTTATTTGGCTGGTTGGCTGGTTGATTGGCTGGCTGGTTGCTGACTGGCTTGCTGGCTGGTTGGTTGGTTGTTTGGTTAGTTGGCTGCTTAGCTGGTTGATTAGCTGGCTGGTTGTTAACTGGCTGGGTCTGACTGGTTGGTTGGCTGGCTGGCTGGTTATCTGGTTGGCTGGCTGGCGGGCTGGCTAGCTATACACCAGGGATAATGTATTCACTGTTCACACAATGGCTCCTTCCCCAACACAGCAGACACTAACCAGCATATTAGCACTTAAGTATTTTAGTTATTTGATAAGGTTAAGGATAATGATGAGGATAATGGAGATTTTGTATATGTTTTTGGGCTAATGTAGTACCACCTATGACAGATACAGATGTTAGATAGATACAATATTAAAAATGATAGAAACAGTAGAGATAGATAGGTAGATAGGTAGATCAAAGTATAACTTCCCTGGGGGCTAGGGTGGAAAGCACACACTCTCGTGACCGGGAGGCAGTTTGGGGTCTAATCAAATTAAAATGGACACGATACGGTATTCCGTTCGACAGTTACCGACTAAAAAGCAGTGGGTGGGGAGGTGCTCTTTGAGGCTTAATAACTCTGCTTTCCCAGTGTTTACAGTCAAAATACAATTTATGGAAAGCAGGCTGAGAGGCACGGAGAGTGCCCCTGAGACCATGCACCTGTTGTGGGCAGAGACACCTGCTACCTGCGGTGGGGGGGGGGGGTGGTGTGTGCTTCGATGCAAACTTACGATCACTTCCCGAGGTGCTATCGTTGACACGTATGAAAATGGGAGAGATAACCAGCCTTGAATGGACTCAATACGGTTCTCCTATTGAGACCGACCGACCCAGAAGCAAAGGTCGGGAAACAACGCACAAGTTTCGCTTTTCATCCAATGAATTGAATACACCCGGACAAGGTGATGTGCGCAGCGGGAGATAGAGCCGCATTTTCAGGGTTAGGGTTAGGGTTGCATCCCCGGTGTTTACAGTCTAAATAAAACCCTCTAACCCTAGAAAACTGTTCTCCACACTCCTCAACCCACTTCCTCGCCTTCCTCCTTCCTCGCTGTCTGCCGATGACTTTGTCACCTACTTCAAAAAAAAAGTTGATGACATCAGCAGCATCTTTTACCCTCCTCCTACCAACACTGCTAACACCCCTTCCAAACTCTCTGCTCGACACCCGGTCTCTGGCTTATCATCTTTTTCCCCTCTCTCCCCTGATGAGAATCTCACACTGATCACATCCAAGCGGGCAACCACATGCCCTCTCGATCCCATCCCATCCCCTCCCCTCCCCTCTTCTCCAATCCATTTCCTCCGACATCCTTCCTTACCTTACCACCGTAATCAATTCCTCCCTATCCACAGGATCTGTCCCGGCTGCCTTCAAAATAGCCAGAGTCAAGCCTCTCCTCAAGAAACCAACCCTTGACCCCCACCAATCCGGCTTCAAGGCTGGGCACTCCACTGAGACTGCTCTCCTTGCTGTCACGGAGGCCCTCTACTCTGCTTAAGCATCCTCCCTCTCACTGTTCTCATTCTCCTGGACCTGTCTGCTGTCTTCGACACAGTCAACCACAAGATCCTTCTCTCCATCCTCTCAGAACTGGCCATCTCTGGCACCGCACACTCCTGGTTTGCTTCCTACCTGGCAGGTCGCTCCTACCAGGTGACCTGGAGAGAATCGCTGTCTTCTCCACGAACCCTCACCACTGGGGTACCCCAGGGCTCTGTCCTATGGCCCCTACTGTTCTCCCTCTATACCAAGTCTCTTGGCTCACTAATCTCCTCACATGGGTTCTCCTACCACAGCTATGCAGATGACACTCAACTCTTCCTGTCCTTCCCCCCTCTGACCTACACGTGGCAACACGTGTCTCTGCATGTCTCGTGGACATCTCCACATGGATGTCAGCCCACCATCTCAAGCTCAACCTTAACAAGACTGAGCACACTGGCCGCTAGTGCATGCTGCCCACCGGGGCCGGGGTTCGTATCCCGGCTCGCCAGATCCAGATAATGGCCGAGGCACACGGGAAGCGGTATATTGGCCGGCCGCTTCCGAGGGGGGGTATAGGAGTATTTCTGGACTAGGATCCGTCGCGCAACACCGCCCCCTGGGGTGCCGGAATAACGGTACTGGGCTCGAGGAGCCAGTCAGCCTAGTCTGCCTGGCGCCCTCCTCTGGGACTGCCGGCCACGGGGTCGGGCGGCGGATCCAATGCAATAGGCAGGGGATAATTGGATGCTAAGTTGGGTTGAATTGGCTACCAAATTGGGTGAAAAAGGGATAAAATCTGAAAAACAAATTAAAAAAAAAAAAAAAAAAAGACTGAGCTACTCTTCATCCCTGGGAAAGCCTGCCCTCTCCAAGACATCTCCATCACAGTGGAGAACTCTACTGTAACCACCTCCATGACAGCCAAGAAACTTGGAGTGATCCTGGACAACCACTTATCCTGTGCGGAGAACATTGCTGCAACAGCACGCTCCTGCAGATTCTTCCTTTACAACATCAGAAGGATACGACCATTCCTCACCAGAGAAGCAACGCAACTCTCGACCCAGTCAACGGTCATCTCCCGCCTTGATTACTGCAACGTACTCCTGGCCGGGCTCTAGGGCTGCACGATTAATCGATTTTAAATCGAAATCGCGATTTGAGATGATGCGATTAGCAAATCGCAAAGCCTGCGATTTGGGATACGTTATACAGCACGTCGGATTCAACGTCAATGAACGCACACGCCCAACAACAACACTGCACGTGAAACGCCCACGTGTGAATCTGTGAAGACGTTTCAACAGTGGCGGGCGGTGCATTTCACACCTAGGCCTTCAGTGATGTCCTACCTGAATTATTCCACCTCTTAATACCATCATTATGACACGCCATGGCTCTAGAAACTATACATTTAGACAGAAACGCAGTATAACCGGGCGTTGCCATTGTTATTATAGCGGCACCTAGTCTGGGTGTATTCAATTCATTGCATGAAAACGAAAGCGTCAGTTATTTCCCGAACTTTACGGTCTGTCGATCTCGATAGGAGAACCGTATCGAGGTTCCATTTAAGGCTGGTTATCTTCCTCGTGTTCATACGGTCACGGGGGTGTGTCGTTTTCCATGGTAGCAGCCCAGGAAGTGGTTAAAAGATCGCATTGAAGCCCCACTTTTACTCACACAGCTGAGCCAGTGCACCGCACCACACCACACACTCTATCTACGAACCCCAGGGTCGCTCCGTATGTCTACATCTCTTGCAGAAAACATTAAATGCTTTGTACTCACCAAAACAACTGATTATTTGAACACAAAATCCATCCTCCTTTCTTTCCTCAAGAAGACTTCAATGACTCTGTTGTACAGTTGATCAGTTCCACCAATAAGTCCTTTTACATGGATAGCGTCGCTAACGTCGGGGTTCGGCTTGTAGAACAATAGCTTCCATCTACACCAGTGGTCTTCAACCGGGGGTCCGCGACCCCTAGGGGGTCCGCAGAGGTACTGCAGGGGGTCCGCCAATTTTTTTCTGAATAATTTACAATTTTCACCAAAATAATTTGTCACAATTAAAAAATATAACAAAAGTTATATTGAGTAAACTACAAGCATCAATAGGCAATAATAAGCTACTTTTGACGAAAAACTATTTACAAAATAAATTATTCCCATGGAGCAGAATCGAATGTTAGCCGTTATAGCAAGCTAGGTGTTGCGAACAACAGAACATGAACAGCGGAACAGAACAACAGAACTACATTGAAGTAATAGTCAATAATTAGCATATCGTTAGCAATCAATATTTAGCATAACAATAATAAAAGTAAAAACAATATATTATTAGTTACTACTATTAATTAGTGAAGCAGGATGGATACATTTGTAACAGTAACGAGACCTCGAGCTCGAGATCCAACGGCTACTCCTTCCACCTCGGCCCCAGCAGCGCCTGCCCCAGGGGCAGATAAACGCAAAAGAGAAAAGTCCCGAAAATATTCAGAAGTGTACCTAAAGTTTGGATTTACTTTCAAAGAAACCGAAGGAGTGGAATTGCCGGTGTGTGTTGTTTGTGCGGCGACGCTCTCAAACGAAAGCATGAAGCCATCAAAGCTGCAACGACACTTGGAGACGAACCATGGCCACTTACAAGATAGAGCACTGGACTACTTTCAGGCTCGTCTGCACTCTCTCCAAGGCCAACAGACAATGATAAGAAAATCTGCGAAAGTCGGTGAGCTTGCTTTGAAAGCCTCATATCAAGTTGCTCTTCGCGTTGCCCAGTGTAAAAAACCATACACAATTGCAGAAGATTTGATATTGCCTGCGGCCACTGATATGTGCAAGACCATGTTTGGGAATGATGGATATGCAGAAAAGTTGAAGACTATCCCGTTGTCAGACACAACAATTGCTCGGCGAATTGGTGAAATGGCATCGGATGTGAGGGTGCAGTTAATTGAGAAATTACAAACGGCGGCGGCATTTGCACTCCAGTTGGATGAATCAGTGGACATGTCCAAAGACGCCCAGCTCTTGGCATTTGTGCGCTTTGTTGACCAAGACGAAATGTGTGAAGAGTTCTTGTTTTGTAAGAAGCTTCCTGAACGCACAACAAGTGCTGAAATTTTCAAAGTGATTGATGACGCGCGCGCTATGACTGGGCAAAAGAGTGGACTGATGGCTGAGTTTGCCGATGTTATGGACACTGTTGTAAAGGCTGTAAATGTTATTAAGAAGAGTGCCCTACAAACTCGCCTCTTCGCTTCTTTATGCGCCGCTACAGGAGAGGAACACACTTAAAAATGTTTATTACATGTGGGGGTCCCTGTTCTGGTTGTCTTTCGTCCAAGGGGTCCTTGGGCTGAAAAGGTTGAAGACCCCTGATCTACACAAATTAGCGAGATCAAGTTTCAGTGTGTTAGCTCCGCCTCCCAATAGTTTGTATCCAATCAAAAGACGTGCAGGTGCTGATCAGGTGCTCCGCCATCCAGAAGGCCCCTTCGTCGGATTTGCTTGGATTTGCTCGCCAACTCGAGATCTGACCACGGTATGCCACAGCTCTTTTCTCGCTCACTTTAAATTACAATCTGTACTCGCGCCACTGTTGAATCTGCAGGCGGGCAGATTTCTTGGTACCCTGGCAACACATTATGGCTGAATTTGATTGGATAAAAGCTAAAGGCCAGCCCTCCAAATGTCTGGAAGCAGCGCAACCAAGAGGAAAGCTATGAAATGAAGAGAATAGACTACGGGAATAATTTAATACATATTTGTAGAAAAAATATATAAAAATTAAATGTATATTCTGATGATGTTTAGGCCAGCAGAGAAGGCCTTGCTGGCCCTGACGGCACACCACTGCGTTTCAATAGCTAGCAACATTAATGGTGTGGATAAATCGCTTCAAAAACAGCACTTCTGTTGTATTTTGGGTTTAGGACGACAGATGTGCAACAACAGCAGGTGTTGCGCACAACCTGTCGTGGAACAATCGCTCCATCCAGAGGCAACACCACAAACCTGTATCAGCACTTGAAAAAGTATCACAGGCAGCTCTATGACGAGTGTACGGTCAGAAACGGAGAGTTAAGTGAAAGTCCCGTAGCCCGGTCTAACGTTAAGCAACCTAGTGTTTTAGAGTCGTTTGCGGCTGTTACGCCGTATGAAAAGGGAAAATAATCAATTCCATCACGCACTACCTCGCCAAAGACATGGTGTCTATTAACACGGAGCAACGAAGGGTTAAAAAAAACTCATCCAAACGCTGGATAAAATATAATGTTATTCCATCCCGCACGTACTTTAGTCATGTGGCCATCCCAGAAATGTATGCGGAATGTAGGAAGATACTTGAGACGGAGCTGAAATTTTTTGAGTAGGCTAGTATGCAACAACAACAACCGATCTGTCGGGCAGGACGACCGAGCCGTATCTCAGTCTCACCGTGCTTCATACATTACGACTTTGAGTTGAAGAGTTGCCTGCAAACGGTATACTTTCCTGCTTTATCTATTTCAATGTTTACAGAAAGGACCTATTATTCTTTACTGGACATTTTTATTATCACTTTATTTAACTTGATTGCAGTATGTGCAATATTTAGATGCTGCTCCTGAGCCATACTTGAATAACCTTGTTTGTAGAAAGGTCCTATTTTATTTTCATATTGGAATTGTTCAAACATTTGGACACTTGTTGAGAGAAACAAAATCACAGCTGTTTAAAAAACCCATAAAATAAATATGTTGTTCCAATTCATATCTTTTAAGTTCTCATCCTTACATTAGAATTAGAGCAGTTAACAGTTTGATGGTATCATGTGGTAATGCTCTCTGAAATTAGCCCATGATAGAAGGTGATAGACAGATTCATCCAATGCAAAGTATTTTTGAGTACCTGCCCTTTTTCGAACAGCTTCCAATGGAGCTCTCCTAGATGGTTGGGTGAAACAAACCATCTGAGTCAGGTTAGTAATGCTCCATCACATTTAAATCTATTACACAGTGAATCTTAAACTGAAGCTTGACTTTAAAGCAACCCAACGTAAGTTTCATGTAGTTCTTTCACTCGTAACTCGGGCTGTGGGGGTGCTAGAGACGGGAGCCAATTTGTGCTCCTAAGTCCCCTGAAGACGTACAAACAAACTGCACGTTGATACGACCTTCCTATCTGGAGATATGGCCGCACTTTACAAAAACCTCTTTAAATTAATCGCAATCGCAATATCCGTCAGAATAATCGCAATTAGATTTTTTTTCCCCAAATCGTGCAGCCCTACCGGGCTCCCACCTTCACCATCAGACCTCTGCAGCTCATCCAGAACGCTGCTGCCCGTCTGGTGTTCAACCTCCCCAAATGTTCTCAATGGTCACCCCCCAAACTTCAGCCAAAGACTTCTACTACCCCCCTTGTACTGTTTCTCCAGTGTCTATATAAAAAATTAAATAAAAATCATGATGACTGCCAATGGCCTCTGGCCTGAGCTAGATTACTCTTCCTGCTACAACTGGTGAATTGATGATTCACTTGCTTAGTCAAATGTATCGATTGTAAGTCGCTTTGGAATAAGGCATCTGCTAAATGCCAAAAATGTAAATGTAAATGTAACTACCTAACTACACACCTAACTAGCTAACTACACACCTTCAACCCCAGCCTATGCAACTGGATCCTAGAATTCCTGATGGACAGAAAACAGGTGGTGAGAATCGGCTCCAAGACCTCCGCCCCCCTGACCATTAGCACAGGTGCCCCCCAAGGTCCAGTAGAGCCAGTCCAATAACCTCGCTCTCAAATCCAGTATTTTGTTTACATTAAGAATGTTGATATGCTGACTCGCATTCTGCTGCTATCACCTATTCTGTTATTGACGCTCTGATTGTATATACAGCTAATATTGATTGTTGTCTATATCCTGCTTATTCTTTATTGATAATTGTGTATATCCTGCATATTCTATTATTGATTTTGTATTTCTACTGCAATGACAAGATTGCAGTTGCCAATGCCAATGCCTAATTGAACCAGTACCCAAGAATTTTACTCCTTGTATCCATACATTGATGTAATAAAAGCAATTCTGATTCTGATTCTGAGGTGGTTATTAAACTTTGCAAGATTGCCCCACTCCCTCCCCTCCCTCCAGACCACTTACTGTACTGTACTGCTGAAACACATTTCAACCAGACGAACTAATGGATATTGAACTGTGAAAACGCTACTTCTCCAGATCCATTCTCTGTGCAACTCATTCACCGGAAGAATGAAGGGAGAGAAGGAAGGGTTATTTGTCCTTGAGTCTCGAACAATGCTAACCTGCCTATACAAGATGGTCATAGAACAGGGGACCCTGGGAGTTCCATTAGAGGGAAAATCTGCCTCTTTAGAGTTCTGGTGAATAACTGTAGCAGGACACCTGCTTCGCAACGACCCTTTACCTTTTGTTCAGCCTTCAGAGTAAGTAAGTCCAATGACACTCTCACAGCTCTCACAGCCTAGCAGGCAGCCTAGCCCACAACCGCCAACAAGAGAGGCCAAACGGTTCAGAACCAGGACTTAACTTTTTTTTTAAAAAGCACTTGAAAGGGGGCAGCGGTTTGTGAGCAGTACAATGTGGTTGCGTGGCTGAGACCAGAGGTGCTTAGCCCGTTAGCCCCTCGAGCTGGTGGTGCGGCTTTAGCACAGCTGGCTAGCGCAGTCTGGTGGCTAGCTGGGCTAGCCTTTTGATATGAGATCACCTCACCATCAGTGTCACTGTGGCTGCGTTCATAAATTAGCTCTGGAAATCTGATCAGCACTCATGGAATGCCTCTTGTCCAATCAAATTACATGGTCCCTTTATGACGTTGAACCCAGTGTGCGCTCCGGCGCTCTCAGAGCAAATTTATGAACACACCCTGTGTTGCCTGGGGTTTAACTGACCAACAGACTACGGGCCAATCCCAATTCACCCCTACGGCTTCGTTTTGCGCGTTCACGTTTAGGGGTAGGGCTATCCCAATTCATATTTCATCACATGTAGGCTACAATGAAATGCACAAGAATGAATTGTTACAGTGTAAATAAACGAGTTGACTATGAAGGAGAGAGCTCAGTACACTACTGGTCCATCTTTTTGTACAATGTTTCTTTATTTACATATGTATAATCTGTACATTCATTATACTTTATATAAGTGAATCTGACCCTTTGACAAATCAGGATTACTCATGTAGAAACTTACATATTTCTGAAAATAGCAATGTATTGTGTATGCAGTGTACTCTATTTTCTCCTTGTTTATCATATTTTACTTCAATTCAACTCTTTAATTACAGAATCAGATTTTGCTCATGTTCACTCATCATTGGCAGTTGTGATCATGATATTGACCCAAACTATTTTTGTACTATTTACTGTACACTCATCTGGGAGGATGAAAAATATTTCAAAATAAAAGTCCGAAAAACAATTCAGAATAAATGTCTGGAAAAAAAAATCTGAATAACAGTCTAAAAAAAAAAATCTGAATAAAAGTCTGAAAACAAAATCTGAATAAAAGTGAAAAAAAATATTTCAGAATAAAAGTCCGCCCCAAAAATATTTCAGAATAAAAGTCTGAAAAAATGTATTTCTGAATAAAAGTCTGAAAAAAAAAATCTGAATAAAAGTCTGACAAAAATAATTTCAGAATAAAAGTCTGAAAAAAATAATTTCAGAATAAAAGTCTGAAGAAAAAATATTTCAGAATAAAAGTCTGAAGAAAAAATATTTCAGAATGAAAGTCTGAAGGAAAAATATTTCAGAAAAAAAGTCTGAAGAAAACATATTTCAGAATAAAAGTCCCCCAAAAATGTTTTTGAATGCCTTGTTCTGATAATTTGACAGATGACATGCTACTGAAAACAGCTGGTTGATGTTGTAGGCATGTGATACGGGGATGATATGATTCTCAGATCGGGATCGGTCGCACTCGGAAAGCCAAAGAAACATAGTATTCTGTTCAACTTGCCGGACGCAGAACAAAGTGGTACAGAGTATTTCTTCTCCTGTTTTTTTGGTCTTGGACCAAAATACATATCAGATCTCCTCCCACCCTATATTCGCGTAAGGTCCTTAAGGTCAGCTGAGACTAATCAGCTAATCATTCCAAGAGTAAAAACAAAACACGGTGCAGCAGCTTTCAGTCACACTGCCGCATGCTCCTGGAATATATACTCCCTGAAGAAATCAAACAGGCCCAAACCCTTAAAATAAATTAAATCTATGTTTTGGAGCAATTATGATTAAACACAAACTTCTATCAATGTCTTTTTTCCATTAACTATTGTCTTTATGTCGTTATGAAAAGTAACTCCATTAACTATTGTCTTATAAATGAAATGTGAATTGTGAAACCTTGCAATCGAGCCAAACAATTGTTGTGAAAAAATGTTTTCAGTTTTTTGGCATAGGACGATAATTGAAGCGATGAAGAACCCACTCATAACCAACAGTTTTACATTCACTAAATACCTACAGTTAGTTGCAAAGTCGGGTGTGGGGTATTAGTGTGGCAGTATGTAGCCACACCCACCCCAGCTGTATTTAAGTAGCCATGTGCGTGTGGAACTTTTTGTTGACAAGTTTACAAGATGGATGGTGACGCTCGCTAATGCTATCAACAGAATTTCAGAAGCCGGCAGAGATATCGACAGTGGGCAATTAATGGGCAATTAGTAAGGTAGACAGCACCTTTGTTAGCATCAGTTATCAAACCACTGAAACTGTGTGTATAACTGTTCCCGAAGGTGTTCTTCTGTTAGACAAGCAACCCAAACTGTTGTAGAGCCTTTTTTGCATCCACTGCATCAAACTCCTTAATATCAGCTTCTGTATAACGCTTTTTAAGGAGTGCAGTTATTTCAGTAGTAACTGAGGTGCAGCTATCTATTTTCCTTTTCATATCTTGAGATGGAATGGCCAGTGCACGTAAAATCTCATATACTTGTTTTAGTTCTGACTCATATTTGTCTACGGCTGTGATCATTTCACTTAACTAAATTTTAGAGCGTTCTTCCTTTAGTTTAGATCTCATGAGTTGTACCTCTGCTTTGAAGTTTACATATGTGAGCATAAACTTTCTTTCTTTGTTTTCTATCTCATTCTTTTTGAACTCAAGCATTTTCTCTGTTGGGCGTCTTTCCCTTTCTGATCGCCTCAGCTCTGATTCAGATTGAGATGATATAGCTCCTGGAGCCCTTCTTTATTTGTTTCTAAATCTGCATAAATTTCCCTTATGCGATCTTCAATTGTTTGTATTTCTGAGTCGTCGATTTCGGTATCTAGTCTCACCTCTAATTGTGCCTTCTCAATTTCTAGAGACAGAATTATTTGCTCTAGTGCACACATTTCTCATATACTCTGCTCCATTTTTGCTTAACTACTTTGAAACTATATTATTTCAATCCCAAATGACAAGGCAAACTATAGAACCATTAGGGAAATGCACACTATCAATTATCAAACAAGTTACACATTTCTCTGATCAACTTACAGAATTATCAATATGCAATAATTACATTTTCTGCATGTATTATTAGTATAACATCAAATATAGAAGAGACTTTGTTTCCAAACTCAAAAGATACATTCTGACCTGGTATCCCAAAGGTGTAATGACTTATTGCTACTCAATTGTCCAAGGGTGTTGAAATATTGCCTCCTTGTGGCTGTCCTTGGCAATGGCAGTCTTTTATTCTTCTAATGGCGCATTCCACCTCCGCGCTGGTATTGAAGCACTTGAAACAGTCACGTCAACGAACGCTGGGATATGTAGGCAGGTCTTCCACGTGGAATGCGGCGATGGAGTCTTTCAGGGACGCAGGTCTTGCTCTATCCTTGCAGGAACGCTGGCGAGCCTCGGTGCTCAGTCCATGGCTGTTGAGATGATTCTTTCACTCCGATGGATGGCCACGTTTTCACTCCATGCCATGCGACGTTACGTTTTCACTCCATGCCATGCGACGTTACGTTTTTCACTCCATGCCATGCGACGTTACGTTTTTCACTATAACTGTTCCCGAAGGTGTTCTTCTGTTAGACAAGCAACCCACGATTCGACTGATGTTCTTTATTTTTTGTGTGCAGTGTAGTGCCGAGAGACGGGAGTCGGAGGCGGTGTATCGAATGTCACAGCTAAACGTTTATTTACAGACATGAACAAGTCTCTACCACATGCTTCAAGAAGTCACAAACTTGGGTACCACACACTTAACTCTTCGTGCGGAACAATACTCCCAACCCATAGTTCCGTGGGTGAATTATGTCAACCCACCACACAAGCCCCCCCAGAATTCACCCATAGTCAAAATCCCTGTGTCGGGGAGGGACGACGATCCGACCCCGGCGGGTGCGGGACGCAGGGGCAGCCGGGGCAGGGGCAGGGGCAGCCGGCGCAGCTGAAGGCACCGCGACTGGGGGCGGGGGGTGGGCCATGGGTCGGCCACGGCGTGGGGGCTGAGCCAGTTCCAATGGCCGGGAAACGTCCACGTGAGCGAACTTGATCCTATCAATGGAGACCGTCTCGTGTCTACCACCAACGTCCACCACCAGGGTCTTGTCCCCGTGTTGTAGGACCTTGAACGGGCCATCGTAAGGGGGGCGTAGGGGGCCGCGGTGGGCGTCGTGGCGAATGAAGACAAAGTCTGACGAGCGCAGCTCGTGGGGACCCGGAAAGCAGGGGTACCGTGCTGTGAAGTGGGGACGGGTGCGAACACCTCAGCGGCTTCCAGTAGGGAGGAGCGCTGCCTGGCTGCAGACCAGGGGACAGTGGCATCCGGGATGAAATCCCCGGGGACTCGTAGGGTTTGGCCGTATACGAGTTCGGCAGACGAGGACTGCAGGTCCTCTTTGGGGGCACATCTGAGGCCAAGCATGACCCAGGAAGTTTGTCCACCCAGTTGCCGTCCGTCAAACTCGCGCGTAGGGCCGCCTTCATTGAGCGGTGGAACCGCTCGCACAAACCGTTAGCCTGGGGGTGATAGGCAGTAGTGCGGTGCAGCTTTACCCCCAAACCACTAGCTACAGCGTTCCACAGTTCCGAGGTAAACTGCGAGCCACGGTCAGAGGACAGGTCAGACGGGGTCCCAAAGCGCGCGACCCACGTGCCGATGAACGCACGGGCCACGTCGGAAGACGCCGTCGAGGAGAGGGGAACGGCTTCGGGCCAGCGGGTCGTCCTGTCCACCATGGTGAAAAGGTAGGTGAAGCCGTGAGAGGCGGGCAGTGGTCCCACAAGGTCGACGTTGACGTGGTCGAACCTCCTCTCAGGAACAGTGAAGGGCTCAAAAGGGGCTCTGGTATGGCGGTGTACTTTGGCGCGTTGACATGCCACGCACGTGTCGACCCAGCCCCTTACCTCCTTCTTGAGTCCCTGCCATACGAACTTCTCAGAAACTAATTTCACGGATGGTTTCCTGCCGGGGTGGGAGAGGTTGTGTACAGCCTCAAAAACGGGCCGGCGCCAGTTCACAGGGACTAGCGGCCACGGCTGGCCCGTAGAGAAGTCGCACAGCAGTTTTGCGCCTGAGTCACCGACTGCGACATCCTCCAAGCGTAGTCCTGTGTCCGCGTTCTTGAGGGTCTGGACCCCGTGATCGGAGGCCTGGTCCGCACTCATGCGGAGATAGTCGAGACCCAGTTGAACGGCCCCGACGACCGCTCTGGAGAGACAGTCCGCGACCACGTTGGACTTGGATGTGTTGGATGTCTGTGGTGTACTCAGATATGTACGAGAGCTGGCGTTGCTGGCGGGCAGACCAAGGCTCGGCCACCTTGGACATGGAGAACGTGAGGGGTTTGTGATCCACGAACGCCGTGAACTCACGGCCTTCCAGCAGGAACCGGAAGTGGCGGACTGCCAAAAAGAGGCCAAGGAGCTCCCTGTCGAACGCGCTGTATTTGCGCTCTCTGGGCGTCAACTGACGGCTGAAAAAGGCGAGCGGCTGCCAGGCGCCTGCGACCCATTGTTCGTGCACCGCGCCGACGGCGTAGTCCGACGCATCGGTGGTGATGGCAATAGGGGCCTTGGGTGACGGGTGGGCCAACCTGGCGGCCTGGCTTAGGGCGGTCTTGGTGGCAATGAAGGCGGCTTCCCTCTCGGCCATCCAGTCGATGGCCTGGTTGGGGGATTTGTCCTTCATAGCCTCGTACAGCGGGTGCATGGTGTGGGCTGCACGGTGGATGAACCGGTGATAAAAAGTCACCATTCCGAGAAACTCTCGGAGTGCTCGAGCTGTGTGTGGGCGGGGGAAGGCGGAAACGGCCTCCACCTTCGATGGGAGGGGGGCGGCCCCATCTTTGTTGATGAGATGCCCAAGGAATTAGATGGAGGGTAACCCGAACAGACACTTCCCCGGGTTAATGATCAGGCCATGTTGGCTGAGCCTCGTGAAGAGGTCTCGGAGATGTGCCAGGTGCTCTTCCTCCGAGGAGCTGGCAACGAGGATGTCGTCCAAATAGACGAATAGGAATGGCATGTCTCTGAGCGTCGAATCCATTAGCCGCTGAAAGGACTGTCTGCATTCTTAAGTCCAAACGGCATGCGTAGGAATTCGAATAGCCCGAACGGCGTGATCAGCGCCGTTTTGGGAATGTCTGAAGGGTGCACGGGGACTTGGTGGTAGCCACGCACTAGGTCCACCTTTGAGAAAACCAGCTTACCCGCCAGATGCGCAGAGAAGTCCTGAATGTGGGGGACTGGGTAGCGGTCGGGTGTCGTAGCGTCGTTGAGGCGGCGGTAGTCGCCACACGGTCGCCATCCTCCGTCTGGTTTCGGCACGATGTGTAGCGGTGAGGCCCATGGGCTGTCTGAGCGGCGGATGATACCAAGGCGCTCCATGTTGGCGAACTCAGACTTAGCGACTGCTAGCCTGTCGGGGTTGAGCCGCCGGGCCCTAGCGTAGATGGGGGCGCCCTTGGTCTCTATGTGGTGCTCCACCCCATGTTTGGTAGTGGTGGCGGAAAATGTGGGCTGTGTCAAGCTGGGGAACTCGCTGAGCAGGTGCTGATAGTTGTCACCCTCTGAGAGTGAGCTGGAGAGCCCGCCGTATGTCGCCTCACCGCGGACACATGCAAGTGAGGAGAATGTCAGTGCGTCCACCAGGCGGTTGTTCTTGACGTCCACGAGCAGTCCGTGAGCGCATAGGAAATCTGCACCGAGGAGGGGGAAAGAGATGTCGGCCGTGACGAAGTCCCATGTAAACCGCTGACCCCCGAAACATAGGTCTACAGCTTTCGTGCCATAAGTGCGGATGGGGGTGTCGTTAGCGGACTTTAAATGTGGGCCATGACCTCCCCTGGCGGTGTCATCCACTGTCGCAGGCAGGACGCTCCTCTGAGCACCGGTGTCACAGAGGAATTTGCACCCGGAGAGAGTGTCTCTGATGAATAGTAGCTGGTTTGTTGTGCCCACACTCATAGCCACTACAGAGCGCAGGCTTTGCCGTTTCCCGCCGAGCTGTAGTTGCAAGAGGAGCGGCACCCCTTCGCTTTCGCGCCAAAGCGTGAGTGAAAATAGCACATGCCTGGGCTAGTACGGCTATCGGTGGTAGGTGGGCCCTTGTTAGCTAGCCTGTCTCTGCCAGGGGGAGTGTAATTGTGTGTCGGGGCTAGCACTTCAGGGGTAAAACGCTGGGTAGCTAGGAAGAAGCGGTCAGCCTCTTCTGCTAACTCACGGGGTTCAGTAATCGTCGTATTAGCGAGCGCTGTCTGTACATGTGCAGGCATGTGCCGAAGAAACAGCTCAATAAATAGAAAATTCGGTTCTTCCGTACCTAGCAGGTTCAGCATCATGTCCATGTGCTGGGAAGGCTTGCTGTCTCCCAGCCCCTGAATTGCGAACAGACGTCGGGCTCGTTCTGACCGTGACAGTTCGAAGGTCTTGAGGAGGACAGCCTTAAACGCTGTATATTTATTCAGGGCAGGGGGAGCTGTAATGAAGCCCACCGTTCTGGCTGCAGTGGAGCTCCCCAGCGCCGAGACGACATGGTAGTAGCGCGCGGCGTCATCTGCAATCCCACGGAGGGCGAACTGCGCCTCCGTCTGTGCGAACCATGCTGCCGCGGACGTCTCCCAAAACTCCGGCAATTTGAGAATAACGGCGTTATTTGCCATGTTCGGTTCAGTCTCGGATACTTCAACAGGACTGACGTCGGGGTCAGACGGGAGTCGGAGGCGGTGTATCGAATGTCACAGCTAAACGTTTATTTACAGACATGAACAAGTCTCTACCACATGCTTCAAGAAGTCACAAACTTGAGTACCACACACTTAACTCTCCGTGCGGAACAATACTCCCAACCCATAGTTCCGTGGGTGAATTATGTCAACCCACCACAGCAGACACCGTACACACTAACACTGTGAAAAACTGCAATGTGAAATAAAGTATTAATTACACAATGAAACCAAAATAAGGCTACGTCGAGTCGGCTACCCACTCAACATACTAGCCACCTCTCTAGCTAGCAATACATTCCGACATCACATACACGTGAGAAATCACTTGAGAAAACGGCAAATCAAAATGCACAGTCAAACAGTAACAAACAAAACAACCACATACCGTGTGCGCCTTCTATTCAGAACCTCAGGAGTAGCTAGAATAGTTAAATACAGACTTCACTAATACTTAAACATCAGACTTATCTTCAGACAGTGACGCAAACCCTTTCACGTTCAGCTTCTGATAATCTATGCGCATCTAGTTTAATCACGTGACCTCAGTACATGAACAGCAGGTGTCGTCAACACCTCACAATTACAAAGTTTAGATAAACAAAATAAAACAATAATTGTACAACAATAACTATTTCCTTACATATAATAACATATACATTTCTATATGTTATCTTTTTACATTTAAGAAAATAAGAAAATTGATTATTTACTATGACAGTTACACTGCCACCAAAATTACAAAGATTTTCTTAACCAAATGTTTCACCTTATCAATAAATCCTGTAATTTTCCTATAAGATGGAAATTAACTTTCAAATAACCAACCCATTATTTCTAAATGTTTACGGCTTCCGTTTTGTTACTATTTCAATGATAGTTTAGGAACTCTACACTAGTACCACTAATTTTTTAACTGGACGCTCAAGAAAAGATGGTTGCGTCAAGCGTTCACCTTTCTTTCGTAAGTTACTTTGGCCTATTTGGATTTTAACCTTTCGCACCAGACCATCATCATCTTCACTTGTCTCAACAATTCTGGCTAGCTTCCACTCATTTCAGGGAACATTGTTGACACAGTGATAAGAGAATCATGAAGCACTGTGATTTCTTTTCTTATGTGCAGTCACATTTTGGACATATTCAGTTGGCAGGAAGTTCTCTGACGGTCTCGGCTGTCTCCTTGACGACGGTTTCTGCTGTCTCCTCGACGACGGTCACCGTCTTCTTCTCCTCCTTCAGTTTCATCTTCTTCTTGGGGACCAGGAAGTCATCCTCGCCCTCCTCTCCGGCCTGTCTCAGGGCCTGGACCACAGGGCCTTCAGCAGAGTCTAACTCTTCACAGTTGCTCTACCTCGGCGTACAGGGATGAGGTAGAGCAACTGAGCAAGCTGTGCAAGGTTAACAACCTGCTGCTAAACAAGTCAAAGACCCAGGAATTCATCGTAGACTTCAGGAGGAAAAAGTCAGAGATCCAGCCCCTGCTCATCGACGGAGAGAGCGTGGAGAGAGTCTCAACCCTCCGATTCCTGGGACATCACATGCGGGATGACCTGGCCTGGAAGGACAACACAAAAGGCACCATCAAGAGGGCACAACAGCGGCTATACACCCTGAGATGCCTCAGGAAAGAACACAACAAGCAGGAGATACTGGTGGCCTTCTACCACGGCGCAGTGGAGAGCATCCTCACCTACGGCATCTGCAACTGGTTCCACAGCTGCACAACAGCGGAGAGAAACGCGCTACAGAGAGTCGTGAGAACAGCACAGAAGATCACCGGCGCCCCCCTCCCCTCTCTGGAAGAGCTGTACAACACACGCTATCTCAGGAAGGCCTCCAAGATCTCCAGGGACCCGACCCACCCTGGGCACGAACACTTTATCAGGCTGCCCTCGAATAGGAGGTACAGGACCCCGGCCGCTAAGACAAACAGACTGAAGAACTGCTTCTACCACAGGGCCGTCAAGGCCCTGAACACAGCAAAGGCCTAAGTTCTGGGCCCAGGACAGTCCGGACGGATTGTATGGCAGCTAGTGCTGAGGCACAAACATGTACATTTCAAGCCTGCAAACTGTGACACTTTAAAATAACGTTAAAAAATACTTTTGTGCAATATGACAACCCTAGTTGACTATCTGT
Organism: Nansenia antarctica; assembly: GCF_963989245.1. Lineage (NCBI taxonomy): Eukaryota > Metazoa > Chordata > Actinopteri > Argentiniformes > Microstomatidae > Nansenia > Nansenia antarctica. The sequence continues at coordinate 69,320,904 of NC_137674.1, forward strand.
GCAGTATAGTACAGTGGATTGTGTACATAGCCTTTATTTATGTAAACCAGCTCCTTACCTTCTTGTGATTTTATGCTTTTTCTAAAAAAAAAAAAAAAATCCCTTTCCTAAACACCAGGGGAGCCACCCCTCCTAAATGTCGTTGTTTGGTACCTGTACTGTAGCAATGACAAATAAAGTCCATTCATTCATTCATTCATTCATTAATGAGGCGGCCAGGCTGGGTCCAGCCTCACTGGCTTTCTCCTCCTTTTCTGCATTCTTCATCCGGTCCCTCTTCTTCTTCCCCACGTTGTTCTTGCCTTCTGCCTGGTCTTTGTCCTCCTCGGAATAGAAGGAGCTCAAGATTTCTTTCTTTTTGCTTTGATTTTTGGCTATAATGACCTGCTTGTTGTTTGGAAGCTGAGGACGCTCTCTGAAGGGTAGGGGCATTTCCAAATGTCCTTCCTTGTTGTGTTGAACTTTCCCATTCAGGAGCTGTAGGAACTGAATATCTTCTTGGGATATGCTCTTTTCTTTGGGGTTCGTGTCCAGGAAATCTGTTTCCAATGCCTTAATCACAGAGGCAGGTGTGATGGGCGGAAGTTCTTTTACAGAAATACGATGGCAGAACCCTGTCGCATCCCTTGAGCTTGTGCGAGGTGTTTTTGATCCTACTATGCTCCAGCCTAAATCCGTCTGGACTGCGTATGGATCGTAGTCTTCCCCTGATATCACTTGTTTTGGTTTCAGGGCCCTTGCACAGTCATAGCCAATTAGGAGTCCTACAGGACAGTTCAACAGATCTGGCATATATTCTGCTATGCTGAGAAGGTGCGTCCACTCTTTCGCAGTTTCACGAGTGGGTATACTATTTTGCTCCAATGGTATGTATTCTTGAGTGTACGCGGGTGGTAGCTTGATGCATTCTTGTGACATGTACCCTCTCACTTTCAGCCGAACCACTCTTTGACAGTTCACTATTGAACCCCTGTCAGTCATTGTTGACAACTTCAATTTGATTGGTTCTGTGTCTGCTTGTATCTTTTCACAGACCTCTTGGTCAATAAATTTATTACTGCTCTGTGTGTCCAGTAATGCATACACTAAGGTTTCAGGGCTGTTTTTTGCTGCACAAGAGAGCCACACCGGAACAATCATTGAAGTGCGATCACTGTTGTCCACTCCCATGCTGCATAAGGCAGTGGAAGTACTTTCCTTTGGTGGACGTGCTTCTGGTCTTTCTCCATGCACATGTTCTTCATGAAGCGGAGAGGGATGGCTCCGCTTGCAAATATTGCAAGTAGCTCTTTTTCTACAGTTTTTGGAGACATGGCCATGAACCAAACATGATAACACCAAACAGATGATGTCTACCCCTATATTTTGAAGGCCAAGGATTACAATGATACCATATACAACATCATAAAGTGTTCAGGTGGCCATGGCGGCCATTTTCCTTTCCACCATAGCCGAATTATGTATTTCACTTCATATCTCCTTAACCAAACATGATAACACTGAACAGGTGAAGGTCAAGGATTACAATGATACCATATACAACATCATAACGTGTTCAGGTGAATAGTTAGTGGTGACATCAGACCTCATAATGTGCCAGGGATCACAGAAGCAGACACACTGGGACAAGGGAACAAGTTTAAGGAAGTTTAATAAAAAATAAAGTTGCCACCACACACTGACACCTATTCTTCACTGTCTCCACAGTCTCCTCCACACTGACACAGAGCAGTGCACTTTAAGGAGGCTTTTCTGCACTTGCAATGCCCCCGGCAGCCTTTCTTGCAGCCACAACTCAAAAGTTCCAGGATGGACTGGCTTGCCTGTGGAAGAGTTGACCACAAAGACTTCCAGCCACTTGGATCCATCCAACCCCAGTCTGTTGGTGATGGCATCTTAGGTGCAACCACAAGAGCTTGTCCCCAACAGTGTCCCCCTTGGTACACTGCTCTTTTTAGGTGCTGCACCAATGCATCCTTTGTTGGGGGGATTTGCTACATTCCCCTTCCTTTCTTGGTGAATAACTCAAGACGTGTTGATGTTTAGTTGGCTGCTGGTGCGACTGTAGAGGAGAATTGTGAAGCGCTCCACAGTCGACATAACTTCCTCCGGTATGATGTTTGGAGCCTGTGACAGAGCCATGAAGGCCTCTGTTGCCATGTCATAGGCATTCCAGGTGTCCCATGCTGCCTTCTTGCCCCTGGTTGCAAATGCAGACACTGTGTCACAGCCAGTAAAAGCGTGGAACATAGGAAGAGCCTTTGCTTTCTCTGGACCCAGGGACCTGGAAATCTCATGGATGGGTATGTACCTGAAGCTCTGACACATGTGCAATGGCTAAGACCACAACATCTGTGTCCACAGTGCGCAGGATGATCTTTCTATATCCCTTTCTTGTAGCATCCGCCACATGGAGTAGCATTGTTGTATCTGCCTACTCATGTGTGCAAGGGGAAAGATAATGTGTGTCTAGCAGTGGGTCGGTTGACAGAACATTGGGTCCGTACATGGAAACAACTTGTTTGGTCGTTGACATTTCCACAAGGTTCCTGGCCAGGAAGTGAAATACTTTGGTTTTATTTTCAACCACTCCCAGGAAGCCTTTCCAGTTGGTTGGTATCTTGTTTTTTCCATCCACTCTTGTTCTTGTGCCCGTTCCCCACTTCTGTCTTGTCTGGGACTTTAAGCTGTTTGCTTCATAGCAGTCCCACACCACATCCACTCTGTTGACACTTTCAAGTTTCCCTTTTATATAAGGCATAAAGATCTTGCTGGAAAACTCATTGAAGGTTTTAGCTATGCCTGGTTTCAACATGTTGATGACTGCTGACCCATCTAGTATTTGGACCTCACTGTCTGGGGCACTGTTTCTGGAAGTGCAGTCTGGGGCACGGTTTCCTGGGACACTTTCCGGGGCACTGTTGCTGACTGGGCCACTGTTTTGTGTGGCACTGTCTGGGGTACTGCAGCATATAGTCCTTTCTAAGCAACTTAACAGATCAGCCTTGTTTCCCAAGCGTAGTTCACCATGAATGGAGAGTGATGGAGGGTAAGCCTGATTTTCATGTCTGAAGAAATTTTCAAGATTCCCATCACTGGTCTGACAGACGATGTAGAGTCTGGAAAGCAGTGAACAGTCATTTCTTAGTGATTTTTCTTTGAGTTTTGTCCTGGACTGCGTTATTGGGGCCGTTTTAAAAAGAGGAAGCTTGTTCCTCTTTATAGGGTCGGTAAAGGGTTTTGCACCCTGCATCCTCTCAGCAATGAAGAGTTTGTACTGCTCTTGGCCCATCCTCTCTGCAACATGAACAGCATCCACAACAGATTGGTCTGCTAATTCCCTTGAGTCCAGCTTCAGAAGGTTGTTGCTGTCTTCTGTGAAGGGGTGACGAGCGACAAAGGGAATCCTGGTTTTGCATCAGTCCAACTGCTCCTCCATCTCCCTTCCCTGTTGCATTATTTTGCTCGTGTGCTTGGTACTGTGATTTCATTTTAATTATTCTCACAACGTCACTGATTTCACCACTAACTATTCACCTGAACACTTAATGATGTATATGGTATCATTGTAATCCTTGACCTTCAAAACATTGGGGTAGACATCACCTGTTCAGTGTTATCATGTTTGGTTAAGGAGATATGAAGTGAAATACATAATTCGGCTATGGCGGAAAGGAAAATGGCTGCCATGGCCACCTGAACACTTAATGATGTTGTATATGGTATCATTGTAATCCCTGACCTTCAAAACATAGGGGTAGACATCATCTGTTTGGTGTTATCATGTTTGGTTCAGGAGATATGAAGCAAAATACACAATTCAGCTATGGCGGAAAGGAAAATGGCCGCCACGGCCACCAGAAGGAGTTTTTGCGAGGGCTCCACGTCTGAACATTTTCAGGACTCCAAACTGTACAAGTGTACCAAGTGTTGTGCTTTTATGAATAAGTGAACTATTTTTTCACATATTACCCGGACTACTAGCTAAGTGGCTGACGAAGGGACCGGAAGTCTCGAAGCCGTATTCATTTGATTCGGAAGTATGTCACAACGCCTAGTGAATGTAATCCACTGCCAAAGAGTTCCAGAACACTCCCCACCTTGAGTGTTCCAAGTGTTATGTGGTGTCTACCTAGCAACAACACTTTGATTGGCTGCACGATGAAGCATCATCATTTATGCTTATATGTTTTGGGTGAATGAAGTCACCCTTGGCACCCTAGAATGTGGACATTTTTGGGCGACTTTCTTTACCCTCGGCACTGAACGAAATAACCGCTTGGGATGTCACTACAGCAGTAGTACATGTTTACCCTGAGACACAGATTATTAATGGATTTGAATCGAATAATAAAAATAAAAAATCTTTCATAGAAATTTAGGCTTTGAAGGCTAGTGGCTGTTTGTTTGGGGTTTGTGGACATAGGGGGATTACTGGTGTATTGACTTCTCCTTCTCTCTCTCCTTCCTCTCTCTCCTTCCTCTATCTCTCCTTCCTCTACCTCCTTCCTCTCTCTCTCCTTCCTCTACCTCTCCTTCCTCTCTCTCCTTCCTCTCTCTCCTTCCTCTACCTCTCCTTCCTCTACCTCTCCTTCCTCTCTCTCTCCTTCCTCTACCTCTGCTTCCTCCCCTACCTCTCCTTCCTCTACCTCTCCTTCCTCTCTCTCTCCTTCCTCTACCTCTCCCTCCTTCTCTACCTCTCCTTCCTCTCTTTCTCCTTCCTCTCTCTCTCCTTCCTCTACCTCTCTCCTTCCTCTACCTCTCCTTCCTCTACCTCTCTCCTTCCTCTACCTCTCCTTCCTCTCTCTCTCCTTCCTCTACCTTTCTCCGTCCTCTCTCTCTCCTTCCTCTCTTTCTCCTTCCTCTCTCTCTCCTTCCTCTACCTTTCTCCGTCCTCTCTCTCTCCTTCCTCTACCTCCCACCATCCTCTCTCTCTACTTCCTCTCTCTCCTTCCTCTCTCTCTCCTGTCCTGACCAAACAACCTTTTGTGTCATCCTCTTCTTCCTTCCTGTACTCGGAACATCTCTCCTTTGTCCTCCCTCCCTCCCCCTCCTCCTTCTCTCTTGACATTGTTCAGTGGCTCACCACATCTAGGAGAATAACCAAGCCATCTGACTGTTATTCACAGGCTGGAACACACTATCTATCTGTCTGTCTGTCTATCTCTATCTCTAGCTATCAGTCTGTCTGTCTCTCTGTCTGTCTAACTATCTCTATCTATCTGTCTATCTATCTGTCTGTCTATATCTATCTATCTGTCTATCTCTATGTCTGTCTGCCTCGACCTATCTATCTGTCTGTCTGTCTGTCTGCCTGCCTGTCTTTCTGTCTATCTTTCTGTCTGTCTGTCTGCCTGCTTGTCTGCCTGTCTTTCTGTCTGTCTGTCTGCCTGCCTGCTAGTCTGTCTCTGTCTGTCTGTCTTTCTGTCTGTCTGCCTGCTTGTCTGCCTGTCTGTCTGACTGTCTGTCTGTCTGTCTGTGTACAAACATCAGCGGGATGTGATGTGTTTCCTGCTTCGTGGTGTTTCTATCTGCACCTGTTCTAAATAAAGAGGAATATGTAACATAATGATCCCTCTGATCTTAACGAGCCAATTTATGAACCGTCTGCCTGAGGACCTGTCAGTGTGGGTCTATTCATCACTAAGCCCACCCCCCGCCCTCACCCTCCCTCAAACCCCCTCACCCCCCTCCCCACCTAGAAAGGCAGGACCATTATATGAGCATTCAATTAAAGTCTTGGAAGGTGGTGAAAAATGCGACGAGACAAAGTAAAAAAAAAAAAAGGGAAGGGAAACCGTCCTTCCCTCTCCAGCTGGACGCTGAAAGAGGCTAAAACGATTCCTAATTAGTACAAGATATGACGAGATGCTTAATTAACGGAGGAAGATTCTATGGCGGCTGAATGAATGGCCTCCATGACTTCTAACTGCAGAATGCTTGCCTCTCGTCTCTCCTAGACACCGTGGTAATATATTCCTCAACAAGTGCCTTGTACCTTGCCAAGGCAACGGGAAACTATCCCCCCATCTCTCTCTCTCTCTCCCTTTATCTCGCCGGGCCAATCTGCTGATCAAGGCCAGGTTGATTCACTGTGAAAGAAAGAAGTCGATGATTAGAAATGTTGTAGAAGAGAGAAAAGAGACGTGATTAGGAGGTTGTTAAGGTTGTTCCTTCTCATTATTTGGTTATCAAACATTTGCGACGATTTGTTTCGTAAGGTCCGTTCGAAGGTCTTTTCGGGCCTTGGTACGTTAGGTTGTTGCTTCTTTGTTGGATGTAATTCTCGATTGTCCGTCTTTTCAGGTTGTAATTACACGTCCAGGGAGAGGAACGACCTGGTAAACCGTTCAATGCTCTGCACAAGGTTTGTTTTGAAAGGGACTGGACTCTTGTTTCTCTCCAAGTTGAAGGCCCTCTCATCCCTGTTTTCTAAACGGCCCCCTGGCCTCCTTGAAAACTTCCATTAACCTCCACCTCAAATAACTGTGCACCTAAACACACACACACACACACACACACACACATACATACTGTATATACACACACATGCACAAACACACACACATACACACACATGCATACACACACACATGCATATACTGATATACACATACATACACACATACATGCATACATACACACATGCATACACACATACAGACACATACACACACATATGGCGCTTTTCCATTGACCAGACCGGTTTGGCTCGGCACGGCTCGCCTCGGCACGCTTTTGAAAAGTTCCATATAGGATACGTTCTCCACTAAACACAAGAGACCAGGAACGACCTGGGACTGTAGGAGGAGTTATGTGTCATAAGATTCCCCCCGCTATACAGCTCAGCGGGGGGGAAATGTGAAAATGTCACAATTATGTCAAAATGCAGCACTATCGTGCACAGATCAGCCTTAAAACATGTAACGTTAAGTGCCTGTTACTTGCCGCTTTCAGTTCTAGTAGACTAGTTTAGATCTCGCAACCAGGGAAATGCCGACGTGTTAAAGCCCCGATTCTATTTTTATTTCTCCTGACACGTTGAGCACTGTGCTTTTTTTTGTTGGTGAACTACCGTAATAAGCCTAAAAAAGTTCAATTGTCCAAAAAGTGCAACTTCTCTGCTTTCAGAAACTGTTTGAATTTTTTAGATTGGGCATATAGTTCATGAATTACGATAGTTTGAAGGAACGCTGTAAAATCCGGTTTCGGAGCAAGACGCGAATCTATCGGCATTAGTCAAATACATGCTCACATCCAGTCATCCGCTCACTGCTCTCCATCAAAAAGGGCACATCCATCAATAATATTACATAATAACAACTGCTCTGATTAGATTGCTTACATTGTTTAATACATCAACGGGGGAAAAGCGAAGTATCATGCTTCCTCCATTGAACGGAAAGTCCTATCTATTCCATTCAAAGTGTTTTAGCCTTCCCCCTTTCCACTGGTAATAAGGAATTGGCAAGAATAGATCGATATAAATAGATCAACATAATGCAGCACTATCATGCACAGATCAGCCTTAAAACATGTAACGTTAGATATATAACAGAGCGATGTATTTCTACGGAAAGGCTGACTGACGCGGGGCTCATACAATCTCTGCGTTTGTGATAGATACGAGTGCTCCGGTGTCTTGCTGGTAGTCAAATATATTTATTTATATGTACAGGATATGGATGTTACGTGCCTGTTACCTGCCGCTTTCAGTTCTAGTAGTTTCGATCTTGCAACCAGGGAAACGCCGACATGTGTTAAAGGGAGCAAGACGCGAATCTACCGGCATTTGACTCATGAGTGAACGGCGAAAATGGCTGGACGGCACAGCTTGGGATTCCATTGAAGTTACAGGGAACTATGTGTGAAAGAGGCTTAAATGTTGAAATAACAGTAATACAATGTTCATTGATAAAATTACATAAGGGATGGAAAGGGGAGATGGCAGTTTTAGAAGGGGGATGATGAAGCGCGCTGGACTGAGGAACAGCACAGGCACAGCACATCGCCATAATAGCGATTTTTTTGTTATGCTTGTTGTAAATAAAAGTTCTATGATGCATTGAAATGACATTAAACTAAGATAATACGATGGTTATCATATTTTTTCAAATCTTTATTAATAAGTTATTACAGAAACAGTAAGTGACATTTTCCGAGAGCGAAATCTGTTGTGGTATTTAAAAATGGCGGTTAGCGATGAAATCTATGAACATGGGATGACGATTTCCATTGACCAATCAACGGTGTGCAGCGTCACACATCACATGCAGCCTGGCAAAAAAGTACCTTTCGCTCCTGTAGTTCCTGGTCGCAAAGGGTAGCTAAAACGGCCCGGTTCGGCTCGCTTCGGCCCAGCTCGGTTGGCAATGGAGAAATGATAATAAACCCGGGTCAGCCCTGTAGTGGAAAAGCGCCAATACACACACACACGCACAAACACATACACACGCACAAACACACACCCGCCCGCATGCACACAGTGTCCCTGTCAGGGTTTCCGTTAACCGGTAATTCCCGGACTTTGTCCGGTAAAAGTTGTTGAAGTCCGACAAATTGAAAACTCGTCGGACATAAATGTCCGGTGAAAATAATTCCCTCTAAGCACAATTTGAATACAATTCGCTAAAGTTCACATTCTGATTCCTTCTATTTTAAAAAAGACGAATATATAGGCTATGTATTTATTTTATTATGATATGATTTGACACCGGCATGATGATGACTCCTAATGTGTAGGCTGCCTATGCGAAACAGCGGTTGTTTCCGGTGTGCGCTATAACTCGTGCACAATCGAGTCGAGGCAGAGAGGAGGATAGCGATGTTTCTCTCTGTGATAGTGTGATTATGCAAGCCTTTTCTGAAAGGGATGAGAACCCGATTGTTTCAGCTTCTCCCAGGGAGAAAGTGGTAGAGTTACCATCCTCCCCGAGTCCTACCATACCATCCGCTGACAGCCTATCTCTGCCTGTAACCGGCGAGCGATTGCGTGTCGCTCAAGTAGCTGATCAGTCATTAAAAAAATGTTTTTTACATGCAGCTAGTGAGGAATCTGAAATAGGGGGCAACGTAGTTTATTTCCTTAACGATGGGATATTAATGCGTAAATGGTCTCCTCCTAATGCAAATGGTTGTGAGTGGAATACTGTAAAACAAGTGGTTGTGCCTGTGGGTTATAGACAACAGGTGTTATCTGTAGCACATGAGAGCCAGTGGTCAGGACATTTAGGTATAACTAAAACTTATCAGCTGATATTGAAACATTTCTTTTGGCCCGGACTGAAGGCGGATGTTGCCAAGCACTGCCGCTGTTGCCATACTTGTCAGATGGCGGGTAAGCCTAATCAATCCATTCCACCCGCACCATTGCATCCCATTCCTGCTATAGGGGAGCCATTTGAACGTGTAATAATTGATTGTGTTGGACCTTTGCCTAGGACTAAAAGTGGAAGTCAGTATTTGCTCACTATTATGTGCGCTGCTACTCGTTTTCCCGAAGCTGTTCCGTTGCGTAACATATCAGCCAGCTCAGTGGTGAAAGCTTTAACAACGTTTTTTTCCACATTCGGTCTTCCTCTTGTTATACAATCTGACCAGGGCACTAACTTTCAGTCTAAGCTTTTCAAACAAGCCCTAAGAACGTTAGGGGTACGATGTCACGCCAGAAGCCTACATGCTTGCACTGTTCAATAAAATGTTATACATCTAGACATTGTGGTATTTCTTTATATACGTATCCCAGCCTGCCTATTGTTTCTCAATAAACAGTTATGTTCTCCTCATTGACATACTCCCGAGTCCGATTAAGTATGATTTGACAGGCAGCTAAACGAAATGCCTTCCCAACCAGCGAGACCTGGTTATAGAAATGACGTTGTTTTATTGATTAAAAAAAGGGTAAAACTGGAAAGAGAAAATAGAAAACTCACATTAATCCCAAACAATTTAACAAACTTCAGTTAACGTAATGTGGAGTCTGTTCATTGATCGATGCTGTCTGTTCAGTTCCCAGTGAGGCGCCCGTTCAGCGCTGGACATAATGGCATAGCGCGCATGCGAATCATGTTATATTATTATATATTATATAGCTCGCATCTAATCGTATCGGATGAGAAATAGACATTAAATGGCATATATAGGCCGCTACACAACAGTAATCACCGCGACAAACAGCTATATTAGATTTTTTTTTTTTTTTTATATTTTAATATGATGACCGGAATATATCACGTTTGTCCGGTAAATCGAAATCTTCCCGGACACGATGTCCGGCGGCAATTTTTTCTAACGGAAACCCTGGTCCCTGTAACCCTCTCACCCCCCCTCCCTCTCCCCTCCCCCCTCCCCTCTCCTTCCTCCTCTTCCTCAGCTGTCCTACTAGGGTTACAGCGGGGGGGGGGGCTGTTTCTAACTTGGTGCCTGTCCCGGGGACCCCCCCTCCCCCTCACATGACCAGTGATTCACGAGGGCGGCCGCCACAGAGCCATCACCCCGAGACCAGTTGCCTCCCCCCCCCCACCTGCCCCCCCCTCGCTGGCCCTCCGCCCGGCCCAGACACCAGGGGCTGACCTCATCCTGAAATACCGCAAGACGACCGTGTGTGTGTGTGTGGGGGGGGGGGGGGCTGGTCACAGGACCCCACAGACATACAAGGCCTCTTCTAAATATTGAAACGAAACCCGATCAAGTCGAGTCGAGAGGGAGGGAGGAATCATAGGAGGAGTTACCTAAGAGGCTTGTCGTTGGTGATTGATTGATATGGGGTATAAGTTTACCATTAGTTTAAATTGTCTCGAAATTTTCCCAAACTTAAAGGAATTTTTTGCAACGCTAGATACGGATGATATTCTGTGGTAACATTGGGTCTCTTGCTCCCAACAAGGACCAGACGAGAGGACTATTTATGTAAATCAGCTCCTTTCCCTTTTTTTTTTTTTTTTTTTTTTTTTTCCCTTTCCTAGCACCAGGGGAGCCCCCCCTCCCAAATTTCGTTGTTTGGTACCTGTACTATATCAATGACAATAAAGACCATTCATTCATTCATAAAGCCTGTCTCTCAGAGCTTGTAGCCTAGCATAGCATAGATGGCGGCGCGCTACTCAGTCGCGAGGCTCGGAGTGGCTTCTACGCTGGTGTTTCTTTGTGTTTTTAAGTACATTTGTATGTACACTTTTATTTTAGTACTTATAGGGAACAGTTGTGTAAATAGTACCTACAGCAGGCTCGACTTATTAGAAGTCGGCACGCAAAACGACAAGACAGTTACAGCAGAGTTTCTGAAGCAAAACAGGATATACAACGAGATCGCCCGTGTACCGGGAGAACCTTGGTACTCAGTCCCCTCCCTGAGGCGGAAACGCCGGCGGCGAGACCGTAGGCAACGACGGGGCCGCCGAGGAGACCTGCTAGCAAGGCTAAGACGTAGCCCTGACAAACCTGCTTTGCCGAGTATTTTCCTTTCCAACGTCAGGTCCCTGACGAACAAGATGGATGAACTGAGACTACAGGTTGCTAAAAATAACATTGTGGGGGATAGCTGTGTGATTATTCTGACCGAAACCTGGCTAAATGACACTATTGTGGACTCAGCTGTTAGCTTGGAGGGACGGACCCTACATCGCGCTGACCGAACGCAGCGCAGCGGCAAGTCAAGAGGGGGTGGGATCATAATATCGACGAAGGATAGCTGGTGCTTAAACACGAAAACTGTAAGTAGCCACTGCTCCCCAGACCTGGAATACTTGACTGTTAAATGCCGACCCACATACCTCCCGAGGGAGTTTAACGCGGTGTTCATAACATGTGTGTACATAGCGCCTAGCGCGGACGGCAGCCTAGCATTGGCGCGGCTATATGACGTCATCAGTGGCCAACAAAGCACTGATCCACAGGCTATTCACATCATAGCAGGAGATTTCAATCATGTCGACCTGAAGGCAGTACTACCCAAGTTCTATCAGCATGTGAAATGTGCAACAAGAGGAGAGAAAACACTGGACAAGGTATACACCAACATCAAACGTGCTTACAAGGCTAGTCCGCTAGCTCATCTAGGCATGTCTGACCATGTGTCAATCCTCCTGATCCCTGCATACACTACCATGGGGAAAAGTGCTCCCATCACCACTAAGACTGTCAGAACCTGGCCAGAAGGGTCCGCTCCACTGCAGATCTGCCTAAATGACACCCTATGGCAGGAATATGAGCATGAGGACCTGGAACAGTACACGTCGTCGGTTCTGAACCACATAGTGAACTGCACCAACTCAGTCACCGTAGACAAACGGGTCCGGGTCTACCCCAACACGAAGCCATGGATGACTGGGAAGGTCCAAAAACTGATCAACGAGAGGGACAACGCCTTCTTCGCAGGGAAGAGCACACCGCTGTACAGCTCCACCAGGGCCAACCTAAAGCGCGGAATCAAAGCGGCCAAGGCAGACCACAGAGAGAAGATTGAGGAATGCCTCCTGAGCAACGACTCCAGGCGGATGTGGCAGGGGGTTCAGCAGATGACAAACTTCAGAGCCAACAGGCTCACAGCCGCAGAGGACGACCCCCTGCTGGCGGGAAAGCTGAACACCTTCTACGCCGGGTTCGACGAGGGGCGAACGGAGGTAACCGCAACACAAACACCACTCTCTCCAGCTCTCAGCAGCCTCACCCTCACAGAGCATGAAGTGAGACGCGTACTGAAGGCGGTGGACCCCAGGAAAGCCTCGGGGCCGGATGGCGTCCTGGGACGGGTGCTGAGAGACTGCGCCGACCAGCTGGCCGGGGTTTTCACCAACATCTTTAACCAGTCCCTGTCCCAGGCCACCGTCCCACCCTGCCTGAAAACCTCAACTATCATCCCAGTCCCGAAGAAAAGCACGGTGAGCTGCCTAAACGACTACCGCCCGGTGGCACTCACACCAATCATCATGAAGTGCTTCGAGAAACTAGTCCGGGCCCACATACTCACACGCCTCCCGCCCAACCTGGATCCATACCAGTTCGCCTACAGAGCCCACAGGTCCACAGAGGACGCCATCGCGACGACTCTCCACGCCACTCTATCCCACCTGGAGAGGGGAAACAGCTACGCGAGACTGCTCTTCGTGGACTTCAGCTCCGCCTTCAACACCATCCTTCCAGACAGGCTAGTGACCAAACTACTAGACCTGGGTCTATCACACTCTATATGTGCGTGGATCAAGGACTTCCTGACCGACCGCCCCCAGAGGGTGCGGGTGGGCCCCCACACCTCCACAGCCCTCAGACTCAGCACTGGGTCCCCCCAGGGCTGCGTGCTAAGCCCCATCCTCTACAACCTCTACACCTACGACTTCACCCCCGTCCACCCCAGCAACTCCATCGTAAAGTTTGCAGACGACACCACCGTGGTGGGATGTATCTCGGGGGGGGACGAGGCGGCGTACAGGGATGAGGTAGAGCAACTGAGCAAGCTGTGCAAGGTTAACAACCTGCTGCTGAACAAGTCAAAGACCCAGGAAATCATCGTAGACTTCAGGAGGAAAAAGTCCGAGATCCAGCCCCTGCTCATCGACGGAGAGAGCGTGGAGAGAGTCTCAACCATCCGATTCCTGGGGACGCACATGCGGGATGACCTGACCTGGAAGGACAACACAAAAGGCACCATCAAGAGGGCACAACAGCGGCTATACACCCTGAGATGCCTCAGGAAGGAACACAGCAAGCAGGAGATACTGGTGACCTTTTACCGCGGCGCAGTGGAGAGCATCCTCACCTACGGCATCTGCAACTGGTTCTCCAGCTGCACAACAGCAGAGAGAAATGCGCTACAGAGAGTCGTGAGAACAGCACAGAAGATCACCGGCGCCCCCCTCCCCTCTCTGGAAGAGCTGTACAACAAACGCTGTCTCAGGAAGGCCTCCAAGATCTCCAGGGACCCGACCCACCCTGGGTACGTACACTTTACCAGGCTGCCCTCGAAAAGGCGGTTCAGGACCCTGGCCGCTAAGACTAACAGACTGAAGAACAGCTTCTACCACAGGGCCGTCCAGGCCCTGAACACAGCAAAGACCTAAGTTCTGGGCCCCGGACAGTCTGGACGGATTGTATGGCAGCTGCTGGACTGAAAAAATCAGGTGTAGTGCTGAGGCACAAACATGTACATTTCAAGCCTGCAAACTGTGACACTTTAAATAACGTGAAACAATACTATTGTGCAATATGACAACCCTAGTCGTCTATCTGTACAGTATAGTGCAGTGGACTGTGTACATAGCCTTTATTTATGTAAACCAGCTCCTTCCCTTCTTGTGTTGTTTTTTTTTTTTTTTTTTTTCCTAACACCAGGGGAGCCACCCCTCCTAAATGTCGTTGTTTGGTACCTGTACTGTAGCAATGACAATAAAGTCCATTCATTCATTCATTCATTCATTCATAGCATAGCCTAGCTTAGCATAGCATAGCATAGCGTAGCCTAACTCCCAGCCCGAGTGGCTCAACGCTGGGTATCGACAGGGCTGGGGGGCTCATTATGGACACTGTGCTGTACTGAAGGGTGGGGGGGGTTACATGACCATTGTGAGGGGGGCGGGAGCTTACGTAAACCAACATACCTGATAATTATAACTCGCTTGGCGGATCACACATTTTTTCATCATTGATTTAAATATTGGCCCATGACATTTTGTTCTTCTATGTAGTACACTCAATAAATTCATTAGTAAACAGAAAATATGTGAACTTTACCAGTCCACTGGAAGTTCACCACAAGTTGAACATCGACATTCTTTATTTACAAGCTGTGTCCGCTTTTATTGAGACACCACAG